>NC_138237.1:15252681-15280915 GCF_964197995.2 Scardinius erythrophthalmus | reverse complement strand
AATCAATTCCGCACAAACCATGAATCCAGAAAAGCACTCAAAAATAGCTATAAGAGAGTACATTTGCTGCATAATATTTCAACCTCCAAATGAGGCAATTAACTAAATCGCCTTGTCTTGACAACGTAATAAGGCACGTAGGAGGAATGGCACAGCAGAGATGCTCACAGCCAGCCTGACCCTGGTCCAGGCACTGCTCTGTTCACAAGAGCACTTCAGTCACCGGCCGTGTGACCACACTCACCAACGGAGAGGACAAATGGGCCACTTTAATAACCAGAAATGATTCAGGAAAAATGCTTAACGTGACAGTTAGAGGGAAAAAAAAGACACATTCAACAATCTATCATCACCCGGCAGAAGATAATGGAGTAGGGAATATGGTTTTGTGTTAGTTATCACATGTCTCAGCACTCATTCCGGCAACTGCGTTTCTGGTTTACCCTTCTAATTCGTTATTGTACAGTAGCTTATCTTTAGGTCCAGATGGAATTTGGGGATTTTCTATCCTGACTTTGAGAGAAAATTCTGCTTATTCATAATTCACTTCCTGTGTGTCCACTGTCTGGAAAGTCCAGATAGGTTTTTCTTAGATATCAAAGAGCCAGGGACAATGAGGTGCACGTATGTATGACACCTGAAATTTATGTAGGTACAGTATCCATCAGTGCCATCTGCTGTCTGCATAACATGACAAAACAAAGAGGGACCAGTAAACAATCACAAACGGCCAACATTTGCTTTATACACAGTATGTTTTAAAACTTCTTCTTTACTTTAGGATTATTGTATTTGTTTCATGGGTAAAATGTCACGTTCTGGCCTTTATTCAATCAAAGAGGTCCATTAGAGACATTTCAGTATCTTGAGAGGTTTGTTGACATCGTTCGCCGATTTGACCTATAATGAACGACCCATATAATCTTGAATTTAATAGAATATAATTTAAGAGTCGATGCTTCTGCATTTACAGTATGTACCCAAAAGTAATGGAAAGGAAAAAACAACCCGAGTCTCATTGTTGACTGTTATTTGCAATAGCTCTCAATGCCCCCTGAAATTACATTTTTTCAATTTTAAGAGGGTTGAAAATTGACAAAAGACTCTCAGAGTGCTGTTGCAAAGAAAGCAAATGTTCCTGTTTGAGAAAAACAAGCTAAAGTAAGCGTTATGTGCTAATGCATGAACTATTTTTATATTTTCTGAAGGAAATGTTGTCATGGTGTTTTGGCCAGCTCCAGTCTGATTGACATGATCTGTACAATCAGAAACGTCTACAATCGCATTATCTAGATCTGTAAGTCTGACTTCGCAAAACAATTTTAGTTAGACCAAAGCGTTTACATGACATTAAAAAAAATACTTACTGTTTAATTCATTTATTTTTTGTTGTTTAAAGCTATATATTTTAGCTGCAAAGGTACATATTTATCAAAGAAAAAAATCGGTTGCCACAAAAATATTAAGCAGCACAACCGTTTTTAACATTGATAATAATAAACGTTTCTGGAGATCCAAATCAGCATATTATAATGATCTCAGAAGGTCATGTGACACTGAAGACTGGAGTAATGATGCTGAAAATTCATCTTTGCCATCAAAGAGACTTCTTTCAAAAACATTAACAGATCTTATAGACTCCAAACTTTTGAACAATAGTGTGAATCAAATAAACGATTTCCAAGGTAAAACCAATTTGCTACTTTAGTTGGACTGAATTTTAACTTATAAAGTGCATGATGTAAACATACTTGCAGAGAAGAGCAGAAAAGGTTGAGGGGTTGAGAGGTGTCCTGTCCTGAGACTGTGAATTGGTCCAACTTTAATAAAAGCTCTTGGTCAACAGGGGACTCTTGAGGTCTGTTAGGGGCCCCTCCGAGGTCCCCGGCACATGTGCACTGAGACAGGAGATATATGAGACTGGGTAAACAAATCAAAAAAAAAAAAAAAAAATCACATCACTGAAGCCTCTACAAGTAATGCTGTTGGGTTCTTCCCTGCTGTCCAGGCATTTTTCTCATTAGGAGCCTTTGACACTGCTGAGGGGAAATAAATGACCAGTAAAGCTTGTTTTTGAACAATGCTTTAGGATTTTTCATCCAACAAAATGGGAAAGTGTGACTGATTGCCAACGCCTGAGCTGGAGCACGGTGGTAGCCAGCAATGTGGCTTTACTTTTTTTTTGCTGCAGAACAGGCATGTCGGCCTCGTCGCTCTGAAGCTCTTGCTTTATTGGCCAGGAGAAAGAAAAAAAACATTATTTTATGTTTTCCACAATATAGAGGAGTGACAGTGGAGGAGGCCTGGTCAGATGTGGCCTCCCGGAGAGCCGGATGTTTGAGAAAGACAATATCGTGAGCATTGTGATCGAAGGCTGCCTCATCAGAGAGAGAGAGAGAGAGAGAGAGAGAAGTGAAGAAACCACATCTGTTTTCACTCAAAACAATCAGCAGCAACACCGCAAGCAGCTTTCTAAAGCCTGCCGAGGGATGGCTCAGACCAGCAAATTTAGACATTCTTTGCTTGAGTGTCAACACAGATTGAATGTAATACAAACGGACGTGGAATCCCAATCAGTCAAGATGGCCAAACCAAAGGAGGCTGTTAAGTAGATTTCACCGTGGGACACGTGAGAATGAATGGAGTCCATCTTGATGGATGAGAAGATGAGCATTACATTTGGATTTAGCAACTGGATCATTTTCTGGAATAGGACAATCTTAAGCCTAATATGTACATGTATGTGTGTGTGTGTGTGTGTGTGTGTGTGTGTGTGTGTGTGTGTGTGTTGAATACATTATATGTCAATTTTTACTTCATTGAATTGTTCAGGTTGGAGGCAGTCAAAACAACAACCTAACTTACAGTATGTGTTGTGAATTGTTTAGACAAGAAATTGTACTCATGGAATGAGAAACCTACTTTTATGCTGCTACTGTATAGACTACTGAAGCCTGCTGAGCCACAGCCTTTTAAATTATTTGAGAAACACTCTCTCTTTAAAGCTGAATTATTTACCGCTATTTTATGAAGAATCTAGCCAGCTGGTCTTCTAATGTGTAGGCTCATTCCATGGACCTTCATGAATGCGAGTGTGTTGACTTCAGTTCTAACACTGACCACTTCAATTAAGTCAGCCCTGGGCTCGTGTTCCAAAAGGAATGAAGGCTGGCTGTCCTTATGCAGAGGTGGAACACTTGTCAGCCGGTGCACGTGTTTGTGCCCAGTGGCCTTCGCGAAGATGACAGCAATCCAGGCCTGACCATGAGGAACAGTCTGTTTCCTGAAAACAGCACCTGGTGGGTGATGAATGCGACGGAATACTCAGCTTAAAGCAAAGTAGATTTATCTTAGATTGATTACTACCACAACATCTGAATCTGACACATATTCAGTCATATTATTATTTACATAAAAACTTAGAAATAAAATTTTAAATATGCAATATGTTTATCACAAACACTCAAAAAAAAGGTTTGGGCCTAATTTTAAGATCAATTTTAATTGCACATAAATTAAAGGGATATTAATTACTCAAAAATGAAAATTCTGTCATCCTTTACTCACCCTCAAGGTGTTCCAAACCTGTATGAATTTATTTATTCTGCTGAACACAAAAGATACATTGAAGAATATGGGTAACCAAGCAGTTGATGGGCCCCATTGACTTCCATAGTATTTTTTTGGAATGGAAGTCAATGGGGCCATGAATAAATTCATTTAGAAAATACTTAAAGTCTTGAGTGAGTGGAGGCAGGGCTAATTTGCTTATTCATAGAACCATGTATACTAAATGAGGCATTCAACTATTACATTCAAGCTATTTTAAGGCATGAATCATTTTTTTCAAGGAAATATAAAAAATATAAAAAATAAAATATAAAAATTTAAATATGTAATTTTGGTGATCAATGATGAGTTTTAAGGGATTCGATTACTGACTACAGTGGGACTTTAAAATAAAATATATGCAAATACTAAAACTGTGCCAAGATTTTTTTTTTGAGTATATAAAATAACACATATAAAATATCCTACAGTTATGCATGTGCTTTTGAGAATATCAAAAAGAATATAAAACAAATAAAACACTTCCAAACAGAGATGTTGCTTTTTGTGCAGAAAGCAGTGATCTAATGATCTATAATCTATCTGCCTCTTGGATTGATTTATTTTTTCAAATAGCACAAGGCAATATGAGATTGTGCTATCCAATCTCCACAAAGGATACGTGCTGACTTTGAATTTTGCCAAAATGTGTTTTTTCCCTGTTGGTGTTGTCCTAAAATGCAGCCTATGAGGGTATCTCACTAGGTTTTGGAACAGAGCTAAACAAACCAAAGCTTTATCATCCGTCTTCAGCTCAGTTTGAACCCATGAAGCCGAATGATAGTCCCTGCCAGATTAAGCCTAACAAATAGGTGTACTGTATGTTTTTCTCATTTACTGAGTATCTGGCATGTGAATGAAAGAACGTGTGTATGTGGAGCATGAGGACACTTTAGTCCCTGCTGAGAGCGTCCTGTCACTGAAGCATGGCTAGTTTAGCCCCTCTCAGCTCCGCTGGCAGAAAAGCCAATGAGACGAATGGACAGAACAGATCAAAGGCACCCTGGCTGTGGGACTGAAATCCACTTTACTGTAAGGCATCTCAGTAAAATAGGATTCATATTTTCCACAAGTCCCCAGTTCCCTCGCTCTCCTCCCACATAAGAGAAAAGAGGTGAAGACCAAATGGAGAGAATAAGGTGGAAATTGAAAGTGGACGAGTGTCTGTGAGAGAAGACTGCGCAAACACATTCTTTCACACATCATTTCTTGTAATTGATTAGGAATTCGCTCATCTGTTCTGTTTTCAATTTCACAGCAAATCTATGAGACAGCTGAACCAGTCTGAGCCATTATCATTTTCATTTTTCACTTTAATCACACCAGCGACTGCAAACTCAAAGTGAAAACAGCCACAGAGGAATTTCCACATTTACTGTCTCTCCCAATCACAGGTGGAGATCATTTGTTACTAGTCATTGCCTTGGCTTGTACAAATCACTTTTCACAATTGGTATATGTTATTTTTTTTATTAGAAACATACAAAGAGGGTGGGATTCACAGTGTGGGTCAAATGGACCAAAATCAACGGTGGGTGAAAATTTATAAGTATTTTGGTAGCAAAAAAAAAAAAAAAAAACTATTCCAAAATGTATTTAAAATACGTTTATTTCATACTAAGTATACTACATATCCATTATTATATTTACTGACACATCGCTTGAGACTTACTGATATAAATATTATAATTAAAATGTATTTAAAGTACTTCTTTATTGCACAATGCACATTTCTTAAAGGCCCCCTGAAATCAAAATTTTAGTTTTTTAGCTTTTAGTATGAATAGCCTTAAAGATGAACTGAACTGAAATAATCAACGTTGATAACGTGTTGTTTATGACAATTAAAAGTAAATTACACAAAAAAATTGAATTAAAAATATCAATATAGCTCTTTTTTTAAGCAACACAAAAATTGCGTTTGTTAGTATAAGAACGCTGGCAATTCCGATGATGTCACCGGCATGGTAGAACCTGCGAAGGTATATAGGCAGCTGCAGCTGCAGGTCCTATACACAGACGAAAATGAGTAATTTTAATGGCATGGGTATCTGACTACCACCACACGCCCGGCCCGACACATTAACTGTAATTATGAACCCAAGCCCGATTGCCCATTCAATCAAATATTCTTATAGATTTATTATTAATAATGATAATTAATAATTAGCCTAATTATTTCAACATAATATCTCGTTATTTCGTAATATTTAGCCTACATAATATGTGTGTGTGCAACAAGCAAGATGTGCATTTGTAAATCCGGTGACGCGCATGCATTGATTTATATTAATAAACAGTGTCAGCTGCAAAGATGAAGTTGACGATCGCCATCTCCGTATAGTGAACGCGCCTATAGAGAGAAATGTACATCATTACATAATCAGAGAGTAGCCTATTTCTTTTCGTTTTGAATTGTTTCGTTTAACCCTCTGAGGTCTGAGCTGTTTTCTGGGCCCTGGAGGTGTTCTGACATGCTCTGACATTTCTGGTTATTTCTGTTACTTGTGACATTTTCATGGCTAAAGTCTAATTACACTGTATTCAGCACAAACTCTGCTACAATAATATATCAACAGCATGTATGTAAAAGTTTGTAGTTTTGAGATAATGACATTTATGCGTGGTTTGTGAAAATACAAAAAAAAATTCTCACTGAAATAAGGTCATGAAACCCATACTGATTATTTCTTCACAAGACTTTTGAAAAATGTATGGCATAGCCTGGAATATTTGCTCCAAAACTATGTGAAAATCACCCTGACTGCTCATTCAGAGAAGACAATATATTGATTTAAAATTTTTACGACGTGTTTTGTGTGAATAAGCCTTATGCGAGAGCTCATTAATATGTATGGCTTTTCTCACCTGAGAAAGACAAAGAACCTCCCCTAACGGCCCTATTAGGAGCTATCAGGCCCCTATCATTCTGAGCAACCTTGCACAATACTGTAAATGAGGAGATTTAAAAAAGAATGGCTTTTAGATTGTTTGGATTTATTTACACAACATAATCCAAATAGACACAACAAATGGCAAAAAAGCACTTATTGAAAGACAGAGACCTTTGTGCCATTCCTAAAAACATTGTACATACCTTTCATTTCCAAGGTGTTTGATTTTCACTTTACCATGTTCATGTTCCAGAGACTCATGTGAATGTTGAAGTCGGCAGGACTCAGTGGCATCTGGGCCCTGAAAAAAAAGTGAACATACTGATATCAAGAGAAAGGCCTGCACGATTTTGGAAATAAATATTAGATTTTTCTGGTTAAAGTTGCTTTTTAAAATTCACAAAATACACACACACACACACACACACACACATGTTTCCAACAATATATAATATAATGAACAACACCAGGTTTGTTGTGCCTTGTAGGCATAGGCTATGTGCAGTGCTGGGTAAAATAATAATAACAATAGATAGCAGTATAAATCTTCCAAAATATTTCAGTAACAACCAAGCTAGAGAAAAATATATTGATTATCATGTTACTTCAAATGTTTCCATTCGTTATGATGATGTGAAATGAGATAATAGTAAAAACATGAAGCCGTTTGGTGTGTTTTGCTTTTCAAATTTTCAAATGATACATTCAAACGCGATCGCGCTGCAAAATCTGATACATTCAAACGCGATCGCGCTCAAATATAAAACATTATGGTTACCATACATATCTACGTTTGACCAGATATCCACAAACACAGTAACAGTAAACACGGGTCTAAATATTATAATATTCACCATATATCTAGCAACAGTTCAACTGCAATGTGACATTTATGCAACAATAACAAACTAATATGTAAGAATTTCTTACCTTAAATCTTTCTTGTCTTCAAATCGCGTTCTTCTTCTGAGGTAGCCTAAATCCAATGTAAGCTCAGGCGCGCCTTTCAAACTCGACGAAAAGTGAAGTGAAGTATAAACGAAATTCACTTTAAAGAAAGGCTTTCTACAATGCAAATCTTAATTAAGTGGTCAAAATCATGTCTGACCCGCTCCATATCTCTCGATATATTGCGCATCCTATCTTACTCATGCTGTTAACTTTTTTATATTCAACATAGATGAAAATAATAATAATAATAAAAAATAATAATATTTTAATGAAACTGAATGAGCTTATTTAATGGCTACAACACGTATAGTAGGCTTACAGACCCTCTATTTGTAGGCTACAAATTGCTGCACATTCATTTACTTCTGAATTGTGCACGTTGAAAGGCATTTGTTTGTGCATAAAACATATCTGCAACATTTATCAAGTTAACGGATAATTGTGCGTGCATTTATTAATTATTATCTTAATGAATAATGCAACAAGGATGAAGAGTGTAAACTGCGTTGTTTGTTTATTCAGAATGGAATGGATCGCAAATGGATCCGAATGAAGAAACGTAAAAAAAAAAAGTGAACTCCCTCTGTATCAACAATGTGCCCTGAGACGATGACATCAGCTAGCTTCAGGGTGGGTAAGACATTGGAATCTGTTTACAGACCTGCTGTGGTTTAATTAGCAGCTAGTAAACGCATTATTATCGAGATGAGTCATGATTTATACAGTTTATATGGTCGGAGTGGTGGCTAGCTTGTGGAGTTTGACAAAAGTGCTTCCAACGTGTTTACGTTAGCTGCTAGCTCTTTCCCTAGGTTGGATCGTTTGGTATCTAGCTTGATTTTGTTACTCAATTTCAATTAATGAGTGTCTCAGTTTTGTTGAACGCTATAAAGCCTAACGTTACACGTTATATGTGCGTGTAAGTGAATATGTACATGTTTTGTGTATGTGACAACGTTACATCCAGCCCTTTGCTTAGCTTGCTATAACTTGCTATCATAACAGTTAACATACTTCTCTGTCCTCTGCCTTGACGTGCGCGTTTCAGCGCCCTGTCTCTGCGGTAACATAGATAGCATCGGTGGTGTTAATACTTGCCATTGGTCTATCGGTCTGCCCTGTACTACAGCGTGAAAAGTTTAACATTGACGGAATGGCCTCAGGTTTAGCCTAACCCTCACCAGTGAACCGGTTGTATTGAAAGTACAACTCCCTAAAGAGTCTGTCGCTAAAAAATGCTCACTACGGACTCGAAATCCAGGGGCTGCATGCAATGGCTGCTCTGCTAGTGTTGGTTAGCAACGGAGTAGCTTACCATTCCAGTGACGTTGCCGAATGTTGAAATCCAACATGGCGGCGCCCGTGTAACAACAACAACATTTTCAACATACCATTTTATCCTTTTTAACAAATTCTGCCACTTTAAAAATTGTACCAATGAGAATAAATAAAATACATCTGTTATATCACCTTTACTCAAAATTCCAGTTCAGTTCATCTTTAAGGTTATGAATAAGTTGGCGTGTTCCAAAACAATGACAAAATTCGCATTTAGGAGATATAAGCATTCAAAACTTACAGTCTCTCACTTCCGCTAAAGTGGATCTCGGATTTTTATGTTAACTTATCACCACGGACTTCAGCTTCTCATCACATCTTCTGTCCAATCAAATGCTCTCTAGAATCTAAAGCGTCCCGCTCCCTATGCTATAATACCACCTGGCCAAGGCGACCATTGACATATCACGGAGCAATATGGGTTGGAGATGTGTGTTCGGTCGCTCAAAAGCTCGAGTTTTATTCTGTTTTCCAAAAATGAAATGGCTAGAATTTATTCACACCTCTATTGAATCTAACGTATCATCAGTGCTCGGATTGGCTTCCATGGTGCTATCAAGTATGACTTGCAGTCTGTGAGGTAAACTAAATGCTATTGGCTATTTGAAAAGGGGGAGGAGCCATTCAATACGTCCCACCTTAGGTTCCTGTTTCAGTGGAAATTATGTCAACGCATCATACAAAGCTGTGTGTTCCAAGGCACTTCAGTGGGCCTTTTATATTAAGCCTAACTCACATTTGGTGCTTGGTGACTGGACCAAGGTTATATCCATAACCACTACCCACCCTGTGAAAATCATTTTGCTTGAGACTGATTGCGCTTTACCTTGTTCTGCCATGATACCTCAAACCTGTCCCCCATTGGCCAAGTAACTCCTCTCAAAGTGACAGATTTCTCACACCCAAGGACGGACGTCTAATGACAGTGAAAACCCACCCAGCCACTTCTTCAGTCCCACTCCGACACATCAAATTCACAGTATGAGTGATTTAGACAGCGGTGAGTTGAATTCACAAACTAGCACTTAAAGGCTGCTGTGTGTAGTAATGCACCTTGAGTAGGTTGTTCATCATGCCGGATATTTGACAGCAAAGCAATGTTTATCACTCATCTTCACGTTGGCAGGTGCCCTCAAGTCCACAATCCCCTACAACAAACAAAGAAGATGTATTCATTCCTTTAAAAGTGTAAAGTGAGCCTGATACAATCTCTCAAGTGCAATTTAAGGGTCATTGAAAACGCATTGAAGAAGTATCCGTGCTAACATGAATTACATTCAAAAGGTTTTGACTACTAAGCTAGACATTTTTACAATAATGTTTACAGCACTGCAACTCTGTTCTAAAGCCTACCGAACTGCCTCGCTGCATGCTGCCTATAGACAGCTGCCTTCTATAGCAAGTTAGCTTTTAGGGAACATCATAAGTGACTGATTTGAAATGCTCTATATTGGCAGTAACTCTGTTTCATACAAATTACAAACACATAGTTCAAGGGAGAGTCAACTCACAACTAATTTGAATACAGGTGATGTGAGAGGAACGTCTAATAATCGTGACCATACAGACACAAATAGGGTAAAACAGTGAGTTTTAAATCGCTTAAAACTATTTTTAATAAAAGAAAAATAGCATGGATTTTATAATAGCTATAAATAATGAACAAATCTTTCGCCTCATCCACTATCTTGGATTTTTTTTACAGAGCTTGTTGCAGTGCACTCTAGTATTGCTTTCGCCACAGAGGATACATTATATATTTTACTATAATAATAGAAAAACTTAATTGAGATTCATTAACTGTGTTCCTGAAAGTTGTAAAACAATATGGTAAGATTATTTTTTGTTGTTGAAAGAAATTAATCATTCAGCTAAGATGTATTCAAAATGACAGGAAAGACTCACATTTTTACAAGAAATAAATAATTGTTCTTTTCAACTTTCTATTCTAAGACTTCTGGAAAATGGTTTCATGAAAATATAAGCAGCACAACTGATTTCAGCATTGATTATGATAAGAAATGTTTCTTGGGAACCAAATCAGCATATAAGAATGATTTCTAAAGGATCATATGACACCGAAGACTGGAGTAATGAAGCGGAGACTTCATCTTTACCATCACAGGAATAAAAGCAAACACAAAAAAAGGTCTGTGTGGATGAGGGTGGTTTTGTTCAGATGGTTTGTTATCGGTTCTACTCCTGAATAGAGTTCTCTTGCTTATCTTGTCATCTTGGATTCCAGTCTGGCAAAAAGCAGTCTTTTCTCAACATCATGACTTTTATTAGAGTCATGGGCTATTTGCTGCTTAGTCACAGTTTATTAAGTGCAAGAAATGGAAGTATTCTGCTAAGTAAAAGTACTGTCTAAAAAGGCAATAACAAGGTTTATTTAATTGCAGTATTTTCCATCAGTAATGCCTTTTATTTTAATTTAAGAAATGACTAAACTGATGCATTGTTATACACTTGAGTCCTGAAGTTACTAAGAAATGGACCAAATGTTTTCTCTTGCATTCACTAGATGGAAAATGAAGAGTCATATTATTATCTAAACTGAGAGGAAGCAGTTATAAGCCCAAAATGACACTAATGGGGAAAAAACAAAGCAAAACAGAACCGAGGATGAATAAATCTATGATTACAGGTATACAGTAATATTACAGTTACTGCCATACTGCAATATTACTGTATATAGTGCAAAGTGCAACCTTTCTATCCATCTACTACGCATATTAATAAACACTCAGGATTTCTGAGGCCAAGCAGTCCATTTGCTTGGGTCCTGATCTAACCTCAGTGCGGTAGCTGTGAAGCAAACTTTGCTTTCTCTCTGGTGCCATGGGTAATGGATGTCTAAAGCCTTTTTTTTTTTCTAAAACTTTAACAGCTGACAAAGTGCAGTTAATCTTTCATTTCCCTTAGAGGCACATCACCGACAGTCTGCTTTAGAGAAGATATGAGATACAAATGAGTCTCTGGACACTCTCTTTTCTTGCTCAGCAGGTGTCTGCTCTTGTTTGACGGCCAAAGACTGACGCATGGGTGTCAACAACCAATTCATGAAAATTCAAAGGCAATACAAGAACGCATCCCAGAGAATGGATTGTTGTAAACTTTTAAACTTACGTTCAACAATGTAGAACTCAAACAATACATTGACTAAAGCCATTTTTACTCATTTGGCAAATCTGCATTTCATGCAATTCATTTTATTGCGATGGATGAATGGATGGAATGATGAAGCAGATGGATGATTACATAAACACTGTTGAACATGATGGAATAGTCACCAGGTCTCTTTTTGAGCATTAGAACACTAATCCACAAGGTTTTAAATTTGCACATGGTACTTATTAAATTTTATAGGAATTCCATCACAACTTTAAGAATTCTTAATCTAATATATTATGACATAATTCTCTGCTATTTATTATGTGGTTGTGTATCAACAGAATTACACAAAACGATGGAAAGAATCATGACTCATGCTCTAAAATTCACACCATTTGCTTTGAATGATTGAGCCATTCTCCCGTACGGAAAATTGCAGAGCCTAGCAGATGGGGGTCTGAATTAAATGGGTCTCTTTTGAGAACAGGTCTGACCTTTCTCCTCATTTTGTTCATCAAAACTCCTCTGATTTTGAATAACAGCAATGAAAACACAGCTATCACTGGGTGGGTTTCCATTGTGAGATTATTGGTCAGAATTTCTTTATCCCTTTATCCTGAACGCAGAGTAAATCGAGCACATCTCAGAGCTCCCGGGACCTCAGAGGTTCCCTGAGATTAGGAGTCTCAATCAATCTGCAGATGAGTACAACAGCAGACTGAAAAACTTAACCGCTTCATTTTATTTTGTGCAAAAAATGAAAGATTTTCACTGGTGAGAAAAGGGGAAGTGGGAAAGGAATGCTTAAGAATAATGAGATGCAGAAATATGGGGGAAATTAAATATAAAGTGCAAAAAGACATGCTTAAAAATGGGAAAGTGTGAGTGGGAACACAAAAAGAGTGAGAGAATGCCTAAAAAAAAATTAAGATGGGGAGAAAAAAAGAGGGAGAGAGGCCCCAGACAGGCTGGAGCAGGCCAGCGCAGGAAAGGCTGTTTTTTGCTGAAAGGGAGGAGAGAACTTGCCAAGAATAACCTTCTTTGCTGTCATGCAGCCATTCAAGAGAGGCACAGGGAGCAAGAGAGAGTAGAGAAAGAGTGAGAGAAACGCCTTAGGAGATAAAAAAAAAACACATGGGTGCCAGTGTGCTCTCTATTATTTTCTTCTCTATCCCCTATTGATTCACCCAGCCGTTTTCATCTTTCTACACTCTGCAGTGTCATCAGACCAAAACTGAAAAGAGGAGAGAGAATCTGTCTGTACAAGCACTAATCATTTCAATATTGTCCCACTGGCATCTATAGAAAAAACATGCCAATGAGTATTAAAATCTTGTGAAATTTTGTTAAAGTTCAGTTTAAAAGCAAAAGTCACTGACAGACGTGACTTCGTTGAATTAAAATTGCTGTTCAAAACTTGTATTATTTTCTTTCTTGAGAGGACACAAAAAAGGAAACGTTGAAAAATGTCATGGCCATTTTTCTTCTATAAATCATAAAAATGAAAAGAGTTGTCAGGCTCAAATACTTCTGAAGTCACACAATAGCAATGTGAAATGAAAAAAAAAAAGAATACAAACCCTTTTCAAAACTCATTTGCACTTCTGCATATTCAAACTTTCCAAGGCATGAGTCACATTCACATTTGATTGTTGCATTTTTCCCCTAGTGGCTGCATACGCTCTAGACACAAAAGTTGCAGCTGAAATCAGATCTGAAAATTCTGCATATCAGAAATCCTTGCAGCTCACATAACTACTCTTCATTGAAAATTAATTACTTTTGTTCTGCTGGTTTAGGCAGCCTAAACCTCCTGTTTTTAATGATATTTACTGCATAGTGGACACTTTGCATAGTGTTTTCTTAAAGGAGAACTCCGGTCAATTTTAACATTGAGCTAATTTTTTTGTAAATTTGGAGTGCTGTCAATACAGAGAACAACGACAAAAATCGGTGTTGCCTACACCGTGTTATCCTCTTTTTAAAATTTACACCCTGTTGACTTCAATGGGGCAAGTTTTAAACCTGCTTTTTAGCCTCTTAACATCCTTGTTGTGTCATTACAAGTGCACAGCCAATGTGAGTGATTCATTCAGAGTGATCACGGGTTAATCTGACTGCAGTAGATGTGAAAGATATGAATAAAAATGATGTTATTTCAGCCAGCGCACATACCTGTATTTTCTACCTGTTTTCGGTCGAAGTCCATAGTAATCGATTGTCGAGTTCACACGCATAGGTTTAGTTACAATTGACAATTGATTACTATGGACTTCAACCGAAACCAGGAAGAAAATACAGGTATGTGCGCTGGCTGAAATAACATCATTTTTATTCATATCTTTCACATCTACTGCAGTCAGATTCACCCGTGATCACTATGAAGGAATCACTCACATTGGCTGTGCACTTGTAATTACACAACAAGGATGTTAAGAGGCTAAAAGCAGGTTTAAAACTTGCCCCATTGAAGTCAACAGGGTGCAAATTTTAAAAAGAGGATAACACGGTGTAGGCAACACCGATTTTTGTCGTTGTTCTCTGCATTGACAGCACTCCAAATTTACAAAAAAATTAGCTCAATGTTAAAATTGACCGGAGTTCTCCTTTAAGTAACATGGTATCAAACTCATAGAAATTAACTACATGGTCTGTCAATGTTTTATTGTGATACATACCTATTTAATCTACAGTGAGTTTCCACACCAGGGACAGTGGTATCTTTCTTCATGCTATCAGTGATGACTGCTAACACATCCATAGAGGAAAAGGAACTGCTCCAAGATACCAGAAAGATCTAGAATGAAAGTATAATGTATAATTACGCAAAGGGCATTGTTAACCCTTCAACCGTGACAAAATTCAGCATTGTCTATAACACTGATCTTAAACCTAGCCAGCAATTTTGCGTTTAAAAAAAAAGATGTCTAATAGCCGTCCAAACACAGCCCTGATGTCTAGGCTAAAACAAGGCAAAATTTTGGGCGGTCAGTGAAAATTTAATAGACGTCTAAACCGTAGCCCAAGAATAGACGCACAGGCTACGCCATACCTGTCAACACTCCCGTTTTCCCCGGGAGTCTCCCATATTTCACACCCATCTCCCGCCCCCCTCCCGTTTTGTTATTTCTCCCGTGAAACTCCCGTTATTTGCATGGCCCAAACGTCGTTATATGAATAATCACATCAATAATTATTCCAAGGTTGTCCAGTTGCCAGATCTTGTATGAAACCCATGCTACTCGCGCAATCAACACATCATACAAATTTCAACCCATTTGTGAGCTCAACCTGGCAACCTACAACCCAGTTGTGCCGTCGATATCTGCGCAGGTAGTAGACGTGGGAAGTTGAATAAGCGTTACTGGTAGAAATGGGAAAAGTCTCAGTGGTAAGTAAATATTTAACGCAGCATCCATTTTTTTCTGTCATCCTTTGGCTGCATGGCGTTACATGATATGACGTGCTTTTATTCTTGCTAATGCTTTTAAACCATTCAAGCCATATAGGCTACTTATTTTATAAAACTTTAAAAGCGGAAAGCGCATCACTCATTCCTGGGAATACATTTGACATCGCAGCCTGACCTTGACGGAAATAAATATCCTACGCCAAAAGTACCAGAGAAAAAGTCTTTGTAAACCGTATATACAGTTGCTTTGGTTTTTCAATCCATATCCATTTCGCCCCCCGTGGCGAAGGGACACAACAAAAATAGGGACACCCGAGAGAGCCAAAATAGAATATGCAAAATTTATTAACAAAATAAAACTATACAGAAAAAAAAAAAAAACTACGTACAACGGTAACAGCGAACAAATTCATAATCCGTGCACGCTTTCGCAATCGTTGTTTTGTAAACCGTTCTTTCGCAATAGTTGTTTGTAATATTCAGTTCCTGTGAAAAAGTGTGAAATACTGTTCCAATAGCTGAAGTTACACAACAAAATGCTGATTGATTACATAACAATATTTGGATGTAATATTCAGTTCCAGTGAAAATCTATTCCAGTTAATGGAGTATACACAGGTGATGTGTAATATTCAGTACCAGTAAACTCCACCCGCTGGAACAGTTTCTTACAGTAACTGAATATTACACAACATCACCTGTTCAGTTTTGAAAACTGTAGCCTACTCACAGATTTGTGGCCAATACCTTATTTTAGAAATCTGTTTTTCTGTATATTGATTTGTTGTGTATTGTCAAGATGAATACAACTGTCTTAACTGAATGTTTCTATGATTTGGCGATGAGGTGTGTAATAGATGACATGAAACCGCATGTGGTTGAACTGAAAGGTCTCCCGTATTTTGGTACCCAAATGTTGACAGGTATGGGCTACGCAGAGATCATGTCAAAGAAATGAATCCAAACACCTTATAATCACTGTTGACTTTGCTTACGTGATGGAATATCATACATCTCGCTTTTTTGAAAAAAATGACATGCAACCAAATTCAAGGTTATTTTGGCTAGAAGTGGGTTACTCATAGCTGGACTATATCAGGTCCATAGTTAACTGAGAGCTATTGATGAAATGACGGCTATTGCTTGCTGGGAATTGTCATTTTCCACAGCTGTTTTTATAATAAAGGCAGGAAGGCAGACGAAGATTAATGAGGATAATACTAATAATTCTAATAATACTCAGACAGGAAGGGTAACACACACTAAATGTAACAAGACCAAACACTAAAGGACTGTGAGGGAAGAACTTAAGTAGTGACTCAAACAAGCTAATTAATGATGAACAGAATGAACTAATAACAGTAACCATAGAAACAAAGGAGTGATGGGAAACTCAAACAAAGGAACAGATGATATGAATGAAAACAAACTAAGGGTGCTTTCACACTGGCAGTTAAGTTCGGAACGGGGCACGGTTCGCATGAAAAATCGCTAATGTGAACGCTGTCACGCGGACCCGGGTATGCACTGGGGTACCGAACCCGAGACTACCTGGAGGAGGTGGTCAGAGTTCGGTTGCACTCGAACCGTGCCGCGGTTCGCGTGAATGTGAAAGCAACACGGACTCGTGTGCGCACTTGAAACCAGACCAACGCTGTGGGGGGCGCCGGGAACAAATGCGCTCGGGCTCGGACCACAGCAAACGAGCCCAGTGTGAAAGCAGCCTTAAATTCCATGAGACAAACTGAACATAACGGTGACAAATAGTAGCATTCAATATGAAATAATACACCACATAGACTTCACTGTATTAAATATACATTGATTCTTAAAGCTACTGAAGTTATTCAGTCAAGAGCAGTGAGTGATTTTCTCTTTGTCTGTTAACATTATTGACAGACAGCAGCAGATTTATTAGGCTGCTGTCACTTTAAGAGCACCGCTTCAAAAGGCAGACATTTTAATGGTTCACAATCTAAAATCGTGATATCACACCCATATGTGTGCATAATGCACACAGCATAATGTGCTGCTTGAATTTTTTTTGTTAAAATTCACAGATACTTTTGGAAAAATTTATTTTGTCATCATAATGATGTAGTTATGCCATTTATCAGTAGCTAAAATTATGATTCTAATCAGTTCATTCCTGAAACTATTTTTAATAATAATAATTAAAAATACATTTTACTTTTTTAAATAAAGCTGTACTATTAAACTCTTCTGTATTTCATCTATGTGTTAGACCACTGTGATTCCACCTTTTAATTATTTAAAATATTTGCTTAATGATTAAAAAGCAGAACAAACAATAAGCAATATAATGTCAATTTTGTTAGGCTTATCTCTAGTCAGTCCTCATTTCATAATTTAGACAGCATGCTGTGAATTATTCTCAAAGGGAAGCAAACAGCTGGTGTGAAACATCCGCACCGAACAGAGCAGATCAAAAGAGCTGATAGAGAGAGAGAAAAAGAAAGAGAGATGTCAAGGAGACAGAGAGACTGAGCAAATCCCATAGGCCTTTACCGCAGCACGGTGTTGCACACGAACAACACGTCTGCCTTCTAAATCAGCACCTCTCACTCTCATTGCTCCATCCACCCAGCAGGCTTTGAAGAAGTTACATTGTCATTCAGTTGCCCGACATCCAGCAGCCTGCACCACAATAGCATGTGCTTCACCAATACCCCCCCCCCCCTTCCTAAACGTTTGATTTTTATGCAATGAACTGCAGAAATGACATTCACCTCAGACGGATTTGAAGGTCCTTTGAGAATTCCATTCCGCTCATGACGCCCTAATACAGGATGGACGTAATAACCACAAATCTGCAGAAAATCATTGCTGCATCTGAATATGCTACTTCCATACTATATAGTAGGCAGTGTTGGGGGTAACAAGTTACAAAGTAACGGATTACAGTAACGATATTACTTTTTTGGGTAACGAAGTAAAGTAACGCATTACACTAAAAATATCGGTAACTACACTACTTTACTAGACTATAGGAACGCGCTTTCCTGCGTTACCCAAGCCGTGTTTGTCTGCGTGTAAAGCTCTGATCTGTTTAAGTGGTGTGTGCATGCCTGTGTGTGTGTGTGCTTCCCTGGGCACCGTTGTCATAGAGATCGATTTGAGTGACGTAGCTGCTGGTGCGAAAGGGAGCGGGAAATGGAGACGGAGATAGGTGGTTTCGGCCAGTGGCGATATTCACATTACTTTCAGTTTATTGCTCGAAAGGACAAAAATATTCGCGTGAAATGCACTCTATGCCTAGGCAGCAAGTACTGGCCATCGGGACTACCGGGAGATCCCCAGTGGGCTGACGTGCCTTTTGGGCCGTCATCTCATACTTTTTTTCTTTTTCTGTTTTTTGTCTTAACGGACCATAAAACTCGTACATCGGCAGCCCATTCGTTTTGCTTAATTGGCGGTCAGGGCTAAGTGCGTGCCGGTTTAATGTATTAGTTAAAAAAAGTCTGCGTCAGTTTTTTTTCCTGATAAATTAGCTGACCGGCCCATGAAACACCTTGGATCTTTTCTTGATTGACACTGAGCTGGTCCAATCACATCTTTAAACACCTCCCCCTTTGGGCTTTGAGCGAGCGTGCAGTGTGTCAGTGTGTATCTGTCAAAATAGTCTGAGAGACTATTGCAAACGCAAGGAATGTGCAGAGAAATAGCGTGAAAAATAGACACAGGCACTTCAAGCAGACGCTGTAAAATGTGTCAAAATGTTTTCTGCAGCAGCAGGACCTTCATCAGCTCCCGTGGCTGATGATGAGGATAGTGAGGAGGATCAGGACAGAGATGAGAAAGTGTAGAGCCTGCGGTAAGCAGAACTAACAGTTACTTTTAAAACACTTAGCTAGGCTATGTCATGAGTGTAGGAACCCATTACCCAGTAACGCATTATTTCCACATCTGCATAGTTGACGATTACCGTAATTTACTATAAATTTAATGAGACGCGTTTGTAAACCATGTTTTCCGCCAAAATAAAAGCTCGATGCAGTTTCCGTCAAAATAAAAGATCATGTGCTTATCTCTTTCAAGTATAGAAATTAGTATAAAACTAATTATGAAAGTTTCCTTTATTTTTCAGTGCATTTGTTTTACAATATATGTCTATTATTGTGCTATTATTATTATGGCCAAAATGGCAGGGCCGATTTTTTTTTTGTCCCAGTCCAGCCCTGATTATGTGTCTACCACCGCGGACATTTGTCCTTTATCCAGTTGTTTGTGGACTTTATAGTGAGGCATATTTCTTTGAGCAGACATGGATATTGTTCTTTCATAGGGTTTTACATGCCATTCTGTATAGGCTACATTTATAAACACTATGCAGACAGACTAAGTGATGATAGGGCTATGATGTTTGTCCATGTATCTACACGGTAAATTAAGAAACGGGAAAGTAAAGTAATAAGTAGTGAAGTTACTTTTCAAATGCAGTAACTAGTAAAGTAATCTCATTACAATTTACAGAAGTAACTAGTAACTAATTACCTTTTTTTGAGTAACTACCCCAACACTGATAGTAGGTGAAAAACAGTATGTGAGCCGAGAAGTATGTTCGAATTCATAGTATTCAGTAGGCCTGGGCGAAAAATACCCGGATGACCTTTTATTTCCGGTGACAGTACCTTTACTGTATATCCAATACCTGGATGACACTTTACTACTGCATGAGGCCACATGAGATAATTTGTGAATGGAGGTAAAGCAACGCTGCTGTAGGCAGATGGCAGACAACATGGCAGATGTATTAAGTCCGAATTTCACTCATACTACAAACATTCATACTATTTAGAGCATACTTTTTTTCAATGGTTGCAAAGCAAGTTTCAAATCAAATATAGTAACTACTACACCGTATGCAATTTCGGACTCAGCACATGTCTGTTCTATAAATATCCATGCTGGAAGATGATCTACCCATCATGCATGTTTTTTTGATTGGATAATGTGGGTAGGAGTTGACAATGAGTAAATTAAATGGTGCATTTGAAGTATTCAAAATGTATCCACACATATAGGCAGAAAGACAAAAGTATGGGAAACTAGGACATTTTTTTTAAATTAATTTTAACTAAAGAAATACTATCAATAAAAGTAAAAAATAAAAAAGGTAATGAATTATCAATTAAATTATTAAAAAATAAAATAAATATGTTTTCAACCAAACATTTAAAACTGTTTAATTATCGTTTACAAATATGTTGCTAAAATGTAACAACTAATAACGTGACAAATTATGGTTAAATGCAACAGTAGAATTGCAATAAAATACATTAGGTCACAATATGCTTTAAAATATGCTTAAAATTGCAAAAAAAACTAAATATATTTTAATGCTACATTTAATTACAACAACAGCTTTAGCGAATTAGTTATTCACATTTTTGTTTTTGATCAAATTATTATTCATTTGATCATTGATTCCTTCATTCTATTTTTAAGTGGCACTAGTCCTCCATAGAAATAGTCCAAGAAGGGTTTATGGAAAGAAATTCAGTGGACAGCATAAAAATATTGTGTCTAAAATACTGTAATATAAAAAGATATTTCATGCAGGCTTCTCAATTTTTTATCAATTACAGAGTAGATTATACAAGGTTTTATTACAGGTGATGTAACTGTTTTGGAAAATAAAATATTATCTCTTACCCCAGCTCAATGTGAAGAGTCATCTGTGTTTGTTGGTGGGTTTCCGAGGAAAGTGTAAATACTGTGGCATTCTGTGGTTTGTTTGAGTATCACATCCAACCCAACACAGTCGACATATGTTTGTCCAAACAACAGCAGATGGGGGAATGTTCAGGAACATCTGCTTGAAAACATATATATATGATAATTTGAAATATGAACTCGAAAGACTGTCACATACTTAATCTTTGTGCAGGAGAGTAGACTCCTTATGGTGCTGTTACCCACCTGCTGAGAGAGAAAGAGATAAAGACCTTGTTGACACTGAAAACACCATGTAATCGAAGCACATCATCAGTATCTATTATTCGCTGCTGCATATTTAGTCTCTTGTGCTAATCATCGTCATCCTAATCTACTCAAACCTGTACCCAGATGACCCTCCCATCTGCACGCAGCATGATCAGTACATCTTCAAAAAGACTAAAACAAATCCATTCAACAAAGTTGAAAAGTTTTCCCCAATTTAATGGAACACATTCATTTCATGAAGCCCTCAGTTATGAAGCAAGAATCACCATTAGTCTTAAATCAAGCAGTAGATTTTTTGCTGTACAGAAATTTGTGGTACAGTCGTGTAGCACAGAATTGCTGAGCACGAAGGATTGTTAATATTAATAATTTGTGATCTAGCAGTCCGCTGTTAAGAGAATGAGAGAGATGGAAAGAGAGTAAGGTTACACAGTACAAAAGCTCATTAAGAAAAGGGCCTCAGCCAATATGGTAAAGCTTCATGCCTCTAAAAGTTCATTTTTAAATTTATGTTGTTTAAATTTAAATATTGTGAACAGCTTTTTTGTTGCAAAGACTATAATGTTATTAGTGCAAGTAAAAATCAGAAGTCACTTAATGTAGCAGGATCCGCTCATATGTATGTATACATACAGTATAATAGCATGACATCAGCTCTCTCTATGATGTGCCTGACTTCTAGATGGCTTTTGTTCTTGCCAAGAGAACTTGCAGATCTACAATTTCAGGGCAAAACTCAATCATTCGTCTTTTCTCAAAAGCAGATCACTGTTGAGCAGCACAGTTAAAATACAGTGGGGTCCAACACTGAAATCTGGGATTCAAAATCTTATTTAAATAAACAAAATTTGGGGATTTCAGATGTTTAAAACAATGAAAAATTATGACAGAAATATTCGGATTTACACAACCATTCAAAAGTTTGGGGTCGGTTAGATTTGGTTAATGTTTATCTTTCTTATGCTCACCAAAGGGTGCATGTATTTGAAAAAAAAATACAGTAAAAACAGTAATATTGTGAAACATAAATTTCAAATAGCTGTTTTCTACTGTATTGTAATATATTTAAACATTTTATTTATTCATGAGATGGCAAAGCTGACTTTTCAGCAACATTACTCCAGTCTTCAGTTTCAGAAATCATTATAATACGCTGATTTGGTGCTCAAGAAACATTTATTATTATTATCATTGAAGGCTTAATATTATTGTGGAAAACATGATAAATTCTTTCAGGATTCTTTGAAGTTCAAAAGAACATAATTTAATTGAAATGGAAATCTTTATGTACCATTATAATAAGTGCCTTCACTGTCACTTTTGATAAATTCACTTTTGATAATGCATGCTTGCTGAGTAAATGTATTGATCTCTTATATATACATATACAGGTGCGTCTCAAAAAATTTGAATATCGTTGTAAAGTGCAATATTTATCATCAGTTATTTAAGAGAGTGAAAATGTAATATATTCTAGACACGTAAACTAAAATGTTTTTAGTTTACGTATCATAATTACGGCCTACAGCTCAAAAAAACAACAAACATTTTTCTAAATGTTAGAATGTTTCATTTCGAGTTTGATTAAACTGCCATTCATACAGTATAAATATCAAGTATCTCAAGGTTTAGTTCAGTTCTCTCAACTACAATCATGGGGAAGTCTGCTGACTTGACAGTTGATAATCATCAACACCCTCCACAATGAGGGTAAGCCACAAAAGGTCATCAATGAAAGGGTTGGCTGTTCATAGAGCGTTGTGTTGAAGCATATTCATTGAAAGTTGACTGGAAGGATAAAGTGTGGCAAGAAGCAACAGGGATGACTGCAGCCTTGAGAAGAGTCAAGTGAAGCCAATTCAAGAACATGGGAGAGTTCACAAAGAGTGGACTGAAACTGGAGTCAGAGCATCAAGAGCCACCAGGCACAGACATCTTCGGGAAATGGGCTACCACTGTCACATTCCTTAGTACCAAGCCACTTCTGAACCAGAGACAATGACAGAAGTGTCTTACCTGGGCTAAGGAGAAAAAGAACTGGACTGTAGCTCAGTGGTCCAAAGTCCTCTTTTCAGATTTCATTTGCAAATCAAGGTCCCAGAGTTTGTAGGAAGGGTGGAGAAGCACAGAATCCAACTTGCTTGAAGTCCAGTGTTAAGTTTCCAGTCAGTGATGATTTTCAGTGCCATGTCATCTGCTGGTGTTGGTCCACTGTGTTTCACCAAGTCCAAAGTCACCTACCAGGAGCTTTATGGAGATGCCGATTTCCTTTTCCAGCAGAACTTAGCACTTGCCCACAGTGCCAAAACTACTACTGGTTAACTCGCCATGATAATATTACTGTGTTTGATTGGCCAGCCAACTCGCCTGACCTGAACCCCAGAGAATCTATAGGGTACTGTCAAGAGGAAGATGAGAAACACCCAAACCAACAATACAGATGAGCTGAAGGCCATTATCAAAGCAACCTGGGCTTCAATAATGCCTCAGCAGCGCCACAGGCTGATCGCCTCAATGCCACGCTGCATTGATGCAGTAATTTACACTAAGTGCATAAATGAACATATATTTTTCAAAACTTGCTTTATTTGTATTGTAAATCCTTTTTTGATTTATCTAAGGACATATTTTAATGACTTAAGATACTTTATTTTTTTTTCATGAGCTGTAAGCTGTATCATTAAAAGGACAAAACTACAAAAGAGAAACTCAAAACTAAGACATCCTGAAAATATGTTTTTCAAATCAACTTTTGACTCAAATTGTTATGCTAGTACATTTCGTAAAGAAAAACATTGTTTTCAAATAAAAGCATTTTCCTCAATGATCCTCACTGTATCGGATTCTGTATTGGCCTCTCTGTGTAGCTACAGGGGGGCTTGCACACTCATGATTGGATAGAATAACCAAATAACACGAATTTTTTAAAACAACGGCTTCCTGACTTCTCCCTGAACCCTCACCTTTTCATTCTGAGGTCACAAAGCCTAAATTTGATCAACCAAAAAAAAAAAAAAACATTTGGCATACTGCCACCTCTGTTTCACCCTGAGATTTGTCTCAGAGAGGGAGAACAAGTTCTAAACCAAGTCCAGCTGTGATAGACTGAGTTCTGCATTATTCCCCTCCTGAGTCAGACCATCCTATGTAATAGTGAAGCTTGTTAGCTTATATTTACAAAAACAGCAAAGTTATCACATCAATGCTAAGAAATAGCCTAAGCTTTCAGTAACGAAGCTGTTTTATTTTTAAAAAATCACGGTGCAGAAGTTAAAACGCAGTTGCTTATATGCTCCTAAATGCTTCTGTGTGTGTGCAATTTCTTAACTTTAAAGTTTTCACCTCAGTAAAAAAAAAAGCTGTGAGTTTTAGTGTGAGCGCATACAGGCGTTTGCTTCATATGATATCTTTGGCGCCTTCGCATTGTGGTGGATTGAAATTCCAAAAGGAATCGGATATACGTGTTTAGACGTAGGTCAGATGTCCAGATATCAGATATGTACCTGATTTAAACTCACATTTGGAAGTGGCTCAGAACAGGTGCGAAAAAATCCGATCACGTTCAGATTTTTGTTTAGCTACACGTGTGCAACAAATTCTGATCTGTCAGATGCGAGTAAAAATCTTTTTTTTTTGTGCCAGTGTAAATGCAGCATACAGTATGTACTGTAGAGTGTTCAAAATCAGTCACTTCTTAACTTACATTTCAGTTAGGATTCTCTTTTATAAGGCAGCTCTAGGTTTTGAAACAGAGTCTAAGGGCGTTTTCACACCTACTGTAGCTCATTTGGAGCATTTGTTTCGGAACCTTGTGCGTTTTCTCTATTAGTTGGGTTCGTTTAGGCATATATGAATGCAGAAATCACTCTAAATCCGCACCTAAACAATCGCTCCGAGAATGCCTGAAGGTGGTCTCGGCCCGATTGAAAATGAACTCAGGCGCGGTTCGGTTGATGTGAGAAAGCAATCCGACCCAACGGACCAACTAACCAAGCGGTATCTTAATTCATAATGGGAAATGTGTTATACAAAGCAGCAGTGTCTGATTCTGTGAGTTTTTGTGGTTGAAAACCAAAGAGCACCTTTTCATCTGCGTATTTGCTCTTCTCCATGCATTGCAGGAATGCTGTCCGACAAAGCCTTAATTCCAGCTCTAACTGCATTAAAAGTTATATATTTATATATAGCATTTTAAATGTAATTTAATAATTTATGAGTCAGTGTGGGAATCAAGAAGCCTAAGTGTTTGCCTGTCACAACAGCAAAAATGTCAATACATCTTGATGGATGATGCAGAGGAACTTTAACAGGTGAACTCTGACCAATAAGAGGACGTTTTACTCACATTTGACTTGCATAGACATTTCGGTACGCTTTGAAATGTTGCCATGTGAAAGCGAACTGAACCAAGAAGAAACTGCAACATTGTAACAAATTAAGCGCCTGTTTCGGAACAGAGCAAACCGTCTACAAAACATACTCACAGCCAACTTTCAAAGGTACTCTCTCTTGCATTAAAGTCTTTTGCTAGACTTCCATTACTCCACCTATCAGACTGCATCTTCATTGAGTGTTGTGCACTAGTGTTTACTAGAATCATTACGGCAAAAAATTACTGCCGTTTAGATAAATATAAGTATGGACAATTAATAAGGAAGAAATAGACCTGAGGGAACAGGATGGGTTTTAAGAAAACATATCCTAGGAACATCACTTGCTTAATTGATGTACGTCTATAAAATAAAACCACTCATCCTGTGTCCTATTAGCAAAGCAGAAAAACACTAGAACCGCCATCCTCATGCTCTCAGTCTGGAAAGGACACAATGATTTATTATACTTTATGGTTTCTGATTGGGCCAATGTTTGTGTTTACCGACAGGAAACATTTAGTGAGGACTTTCAACACAGCATTAACATAGAGCCCGGGCCAAGACAAAATGCCACCCACATTTAGAAAGTTGTTTCTTGTACTGATCTAACAACCATGTCAACAAAACATCAGATAGCCTTATCTATTTAGTCAGCCACTGCTAGGACACCGTGATTCATTTTTTTTTAAGGTTGGGTTGAAAAATGCTGAACTTGCACTCAAAAGCAGGAAAACGACTCAAGCAAAACCTTACAGTTTGCAAGATAAGGCTCATTTGTCTGCTAATTGAACTGCTGTCAAATAAACGCTATCTGTGCAATTTACATCTTCTAATTCAAGCAAATGTGTTTAAGATTTGCCAAAGCAATTCAGTCCCAACAAAACAAGGACAATAGTCCTATCGGTTCCCTCTTAAACATATGGAAATGTTCAGGAGCACAATAATCGCGTATTCTCAAAGCAACTCTATTTTTACATAACTGAATAAACATTTACAGATAGACAACAGACTGCATTCCTAGTCATACGCATTATCTATCTTAAAACGGCAAAAATCTGGAGTAATTAGAGTGTGGGATCCAACAAACCTCAACCCAGCTGAAAAGGGGGGGGGGGGTCATTAGCTGGTTTACTGGTCTTAAAGTTGCCATAAAATACAATTTAAAGGGACAGTTCACCCAAAAAAACAAACAAAAAAATGCTTCTAATTTACTCACCCTCAGTCCAAGATGTAGGTGACTTATTTTCTTGAGTAGAACAGTAAAGAAGATTTTTAGCTGAAACGGTGATCCTCTGTGATTCACATAATGGAAGTCAATGGGTGCCATCACTTTGAGATTCAAAAAACATATGCAGATAAAACAAAATGGATTAGAGATAAAAATGTTATGAATAATGTTCCGTATCTTGTATAGACCGATCATTTAGCTTCTTAAAGGGGCTATATGCTTTTTTCTGAAATTTAAACTCGCGACTGACACCTGTGGTCAAAAAACGGAACTGCTCTTCCTTTCTGCTCGCTCTCATACGTGCACGCTTCACAAGTCATCCGCTGCAAAGAAGTCAACATTATGTTTACAGAGGTAAGAACAGTCAAATACATATATTGTTTGAGAAACTACGTTTGTTTGCTGACTAGCGGTGGTGGCAGAGTGATCTGAAACGTTTAACATGAACGCGCTTGACGTCACATCCGCAGACAGCGCGCGAAAAATCCGACCCGACAGAAAATAGGAAAAATAGGATACAGGCTTATAGGTGCACCCACTGTGAGCTGACAAGGTGTCAGTATGCTCATCAGGAGATGTTTGAGTCATACATGGTCAAATAAAAAGGCTATTGTTACGTTTATTTTGGGGAAAAAGTTGCATATAGCCCCTTTAAGACCTCAGTGTATCATCAGGAGCCATGAGTATTCATTTTGTTTTGTCTGCATATGTTTGTTTTTTTATCTCAAAGTGATGGCACCCATTGACTTCATTATATGAATCACAGAGGACCCCCGTTTTTAGCTAAAAATCGTCTTTACTGCCTTACTGAAGAATTAAGTCAGCTACATCTTGGATGGCCTGAGGGTGAATAAATTAAAAGCAAATCTTTTTGCAAAAAATTTTGGGTGAAGTATCCCTTTAACACTATATTTTTTTCTAAATGCATGTTATTTATCTTATTGTGAACAATTATTGTACACATCCACGCATATAAATGATAGACTTACAAGTTCCAAACTTATGTTACATTGAGTAAAAGTTTTGCTCGGAGGCCAGCTGGTCTAGTATAACTGGTTGAAAAGTGGCCAAAAGCCCCCTAAAACCAGCCACAGATCAGACTGGTAAACCAACTGAGAGCGTAAACTAGCTTAAGCAGTTTTTCTCTCAGTAGGGAAAGGCAAAATCTAATGGGCTAAATTTGACTTCTCTGGCTAGATTGTGAAGCAGTTGTATGTGCTGACTCATGGCAATCGTATGATCACAAGGCCACCTCGAATTCGCAATGAAAGCGCAAAGCAAAGATGTGATGAAACAGAACAAGCTGTCATCCTGCAGTGCTAAGCACAGTGATTGTTTGACAGCACTA
>NC_138237.1:15030353-15252481 GCF_964197995.2 Scardinius erythrophthalmus | reverse complement strand
GCCTCATACTTCACTTGTGTTTCGACTCGGCCATTTTTTCTTTGGGAATAACAGCACAGACCTACTCTAAGCTGGTTGTATTGAACGTTAAGCCTCTGTTTATTTGATTTGATTTATCTTGTTTGTTGATTGCGTCATCTCTGAATGTGTCAGTGGCTATCGTCAACCTCCATTAATCTCCCTTTCATCTCTTTAGCACTGCAATGGTGAGACAGATTTTCACAAAGGAGGTTTTCTCCTTCAACAAAGGCTTTGATCTGATCCTCCCCACCTTCTCTGGTGGATAACAGATTGAGATGGATCCGAGTCGTAATAGGGCCAGAAGAACCAATGAAATATGCTTTATAGTTGCAGCCCTTGTGCGCAGATGGTCTATTCCCATCAATGATCTGAACACTGAGATCCAGGATGTAGATTTCAGACTGATTTTATGATCCAACGTCGAATGGCAAGTGCCAGAAAAGGTTCTCCGTTGTGCGACCGCTCCTGTCTATATTTAATGGACTGAATCTCCGTTCCTCTGAGATGGAGGCAGACAGACAGAGAGAGTGAGCAAAACACTTTCTTTGATGAAGTGGGGCAGGTCCCATCATTAGTGGCCGTCCTGTGTGCGAAGCTCCATGCCGCAGGGACGTGATTAAATCAGACCCTGCAAGACAGCTTTAAAGAGGCATGAACAAGCAGCTGCTTTTCAACATAGTAAACATTCAGCATATACTGAAAAAGAATCTGTGCTGTGTCGTCTCTCTCTGATTAGCCCGTTCATTTATAGCCCAGCTGAGCTGCTCCGCTTCATTATATTTTGCGGTTTGGAAATACATTCAACATGCATTTTTAATTTGTCTTAGCATTTGCGTAACGTGCACTGCCTTTCCCCCCATTTTAGTGGGAAAAGACAGACGTCTTAATTTGTTTAAAAAGCCAACAAACAAACAGATTGGACATTTACTACAGTATGGTCACAAAATGACTATGATTAAGCTAAATCTTTGTTGGAAAAAGCTCACAGTGGTGTCCAAAAAAAGCACTGACAACTGAAATTTGTATAAACAGGTCTGAATGTTGTGTACAGCTTGAGCAACCATTATAGAGAACAAATTAGCTGCACGAAAACTGAGTCGTCTAAATGCATCAACACAACCGGTGATGTGGGATGCAAATAATATGTCTTACTGCACTTTGAGGAGGAATGGAGCCCTCGGTGGATGCAGTCTACCATAATCCTTTCTTTACGATGCCAAGTGAAGTAATGCGACCATCTAAACAATGACTCCACACAACCCTGCGCATTTATGAAACCATAAACTTAACATTTATAAAAGAAACATTGGGAAACTTCTGAGCCTCTGAAGCAAGCATGTCCAAATGGAGCTGAGTTGAGAAACCAGTTGGGCAATTTTGTGTTTAAACATGTGGATGAACAAATCACTTTCTGCTAGCCTTTCTTACATTGATAGCTTGATCCTTTAGAGTCCTGATCCAGATTGAGGAAAAGAAAAGTAAGTTACTTTATGCTTCATCCGGAAATGGCATAACGGCAAAAACATAATGAAACTCAAAGAACTTCCAACTCAACCACAAAACCACTTTAAAATGGGAGCCAGGTCTAGCAGCAAACCCTAGGGTTGGCATCGAGAACTGTAGGACAAAAAAAATTGGGGGAGGCAAAGCACATTTTAGGTAGATTTGAAAAGGCCCTTTTGTTTTTGAGCATATACAATAAAGTGGTTTGGAAGAATTGGCCAAAGCACAAAGACCTATTGGAGTAAAAGCAACTTAGTCGCTTCTAGAGTCTGTTTTCTGTTGGCAGTCATGGTGAACTCAGATTGCCCTGATGCTTGAAAAACTAGCACAGATGAATTGCCTAATCCTCTGTCTACCCCTCACATATGTTGTTAAATCATTGTGGAGCAGTTTGTCAAGACAATGGAATGAAGAAAAACTCAAGAGCAAGCAATCAATCATTTTTGTACAAGCTCTCTATACAATAGGGAGGCTTTCCTTACTCACTCTGAAACAAAGTAGTGACATTGACAAAAAATTAAAAAAGGTGCGTAAATCTAATGGCAATCCACACATGAATCATGTATGTGACTGCCAAAACCTGTGGATCAAACATAAATGTTTGATCTAGTTTTTCAACCCACAAATGTGGTCAAAACTAATGCAGCATTTGAGAAACCCTTGTCAGTAAAACTTTGTTATCATAGGAATAAATTACATTTTAAAATGTGTTTTAAATTGTAATAATATATTAGTGAGCATAAAAAGCCCCCCCCCCCCCCCCCAAAAAAAAGATTAATCAAAATCTAATCCTTACCACATCTTAATTCATAAATGAAATAGACACACACAACAACTGCACACATGTTGCCCCAGAAAATGTCACTAACACACCACACCAGGGTCCTTTATCATTATAGACCAAAAAGCATTTTGTGAACGGACGCTTACACGTTCATTTCTACAAACAATGACTTCTAAACTTCCGAGTCTCTTTAGCTGCAAGAAAGTGAAGGTGCTTCCTCAACATACAGTATACTCCCACATTCTCAGTTTCAGTCAACGGTACGTCTTTTCATTTATCAAAGACGAGAGCGAGTTCTTACGCGGCTCTACAGTTTGTGTTGGCGAAGCTTCAATACAGTTAGCCTATTGAAAAACAGGAGAAGCGGCATTGCTAGAAAAGTCTGAGAGTTTTGCAGTACGCAAACTTTTTTCTTTGCCCTCCCTAAAAAGTCAAAGTCAAACCAGCTATTGAGAGATTTCTGACTGAAAGAAAGGGCTTTGAAGTGGAGTGAAAGCGTTTTCTTTTGATCTGTGTTGAAATGCTAAATACGTGTCAGTGTGGACATTTGTTCTAACACGCTGGAGATCCAAACAGAGATGAGCCTGTTGAAAGAGAACTTTAAAAAAAAACACAATCCTTTCTAATAAAACCGAGTTTTCTACACATTTTCTCTGCATGCACTGCCATATAACCCCATACATCACTGATGTTTGTGATTACAGGGAAAAACCATACATCATGAATAAAGCTGGCTTTTGTTTTAAAGTATGTGTGACTTGAAGGAACTGTCTCAACAGTAATAATAAACAGAAACGTTTCAGTCATGGACTCACTTTCTCAACTGTACCAGAGACAGTGACCGAGTTCAAGACAAATGGAGAGAGAGTTGGGCAAGGAATCAGAGGGATGGAAAGGATACTCTCCGTCCCACAGGACGGGAGATAATGAGCTCCTTTCTATGCAGGTAGTTTTCCTAATTTCATAAACATGTTTAATTGATTAAATGCTCCTGCGACATCCAGACAATATTTCATTATGGTCATGTGGACATGCGTTATAAAGGTTAAAATAGACTGTTCTGCCAATAACTGAATCGGCCAGCTGAGATAAGCCTCTGTTTGAGTTCACAGTCGTCTGTCTTAATTTAGCAGGAAGACGCCTGAGAAAGGTTGGAAAACAAGTGATGAAAATATTTTCTCTAAGGTTTTGTAGCTATGAAAGAAATGATCTCACATTCAGTAATATGTAACTACTTTAAAAATGTGGCTTAAAAGGGTGCTTAGGAGCTGAATCAATTAATGAAACTGTTATCTAATATTCTAAAGACCTTTTGTTAAGCCCTGCTTTAAAGTTACTATTGACCAATTATTGGCATGTTATAGATCTTATTGTAAACGATTCATCCATCTATATCCTTCTTTAAATCTTCTGGAGAAAATGACACTTCTCTATGGTGACATGCAGGACTTCAATCATTTAATCTGCTTAAAGGCACAATATGTAAGATTTCTGGTTTAAAATATCCAAAACCACTAGAAAAACTTTATATATTTTATTGACTTGTGTACTTGCATTATCCAAATGCTTCCAACAACGTTTAAATTAACGTTTAAATAGGCAATTTTAACTAGTGCAATGACTCGTGTCATTGTGTGTCCTATCAATGACATCATATTCGCGTTACCCTCGATTTCCATAGAAACCATGGAAACACCAAAGAAGCTATAATATGATTTTTGTTTTTTATAATATATTATTTGAGTTTTATTAGACAGGTGATTAACTGTTTAGATACATTTATCAACAGAAATCGAATCACTGTTGTATAGCATTGTTTAAATTATTTTGTTTTCTTGATTTACCGCGAGTGGCTAACATAATGAGAGCTTTATTTGTAGTGATAGTGATACAGAATTTTCTTTGCCATTCAATATATATAAAAAAATTAATTGCATGCCATTTAGCAACACAAGTTAAACAGCTTTTATTTATATGATATTTTAATTTCGATCTAGCTTGCTACAATGTGCAACAAGTAACGTTATAACATAACTTTCAACAAATGTATTTTTCATATGATTGTTTTGACCAGGTAAAACTATGCTGCGTTAACCCACGATTTTAATTCGGCAAATAAAGTGACCTGTTAGGAGTAGTAATTCAGCACAATAAAGTGCATAATAAAGACCGGTGTGTTTGCGCAGGTATCTGTCTCTCATTAGCATTCTCTCCATCGGCCTCGTTCCGCACCCACGGCTCTCGGCCTCACACTGTCAAGTCATCTTCATTTATATAGCGCTTTTAACAATGTAGACAATGTTTCAAAGCAGCTTTACAGAGATAAGCGTATAATTTATCCCTACTTCATACCACAGTAAAGTAAAGGGCCGTACACACCAGGACGAATATCGGCGCGAGTTATTCGCCAGCGTTTTTCAACGCGTTTTTTGTGTTCACACCCAAGCGATTTTCGCTGACGATGAGCCGAGTGAACATGCAAATTTATTCCCTGACATTAGATGGCGCTTAATACCACTCCATAACAGTTCTCTTTTATCAAGATTTTTGTAGTCGCTGTCGCGTTTGTCATAGTTCTTTATGTTCCGACACCAACGAGACCAGCAGCTCTACATTCATCTTGCCTTGCATCTTCCTTGTCTTATTTCTTCCCGGCAGTGTTTAGACGCTACTCGGCATATATCTTCTTCGCCGTTACGTATGTGTGCTCGGCAAGACCGTTTTGTGTTTGAGCGCCCCCAAGTTGTTTTACTGTAACTTCAGAAGCTCCAGACACGTGAGCAAAACCGCCAATCTCATTGGTCGGATAGTTTTTAAACGTAATATAAAAAAACAAAAAAACTAACCCGAGGCGTTTTTTAAAAAATGACGCTTTTACGCGTGGCGTTTTTCGCGTCGGTGTGCACACTCACATTGGCGCCCTTTGTTTAGTCACGAGGCGTTAAACGTCGGCGAATATCGCGCGTGAAATTCGTCCCGGTGTGAACAGGCCTTAATGTTAATAAAAATTGTAAAACATTAGCTCACCCATGAACATGATTCATGAGTCCCATCGGATTGCTTACTATCGGCTGTGGAGGTGAAGACGACAACTCCCATGATTCCACGCACATTCACTGCGTCATCAAGCTACGTCTTTGTTATTGTTTTTTAAAAATCGAACTCTAGCAGCGAAGTCCCAAAAAACTTTTTATTTTATTTTTTTCGATAAATTGTTACACTGTTCTGTTCATTACAATAGATAAGAAAACATCGGAACAAAAAAAGATAAGAAAAACACCAAATAAAATGCACTGTAACAATTCATTCCAGCCCATATAGGAATGAAATCTAAAAAAAAATTACCACTTCATAAACACATTTTACAGAAAATCTCAGAAATAGTTTTTCTGACTTAGCCAAAGAAATCAAGGAAGCGCAGCTTAGCAAAATATCAATGGTTTCATACACAACTGTACATTCACACTACAGTCAGCATTAAGGACACTTTAAATGTGTAAACGTAATATATGATGTTCTTAAGCAAACCACATAATGCTCCAAACACACATAATTTCAGCTGACAGGCCACACTTGAACCAATTGTTTTTGAATAACACAAACCTGAAGTTATCCATTCCTCTACATAAACAGCCTGCCTCTGTGAGGTATTTCTTGGAGCGCAACAAAGAGCTTTCTGTGTAACCTCAAGTGCCAAAAGCAATATTTTCATGTGGAAGCCATACCTGTCCTCTGATTTCCTGTCTTATGTAAGATATCCTTATACACAAGATAAGACTGGTCTGTGCTGTGTTGGAAAAGAGAGAGTATGATCATTTTAAGCAGTCTGATCTAGCTGACTAAGAAGCTCCATTAAAAGTGTTAATAAAAGATCACAATACTTATTCAATGAAGGAGACTGTTGTAGGTAAACATACGTTTAAAAAAAATATACTTGGGCTTAAAGACTGTAACATACACATGGAACTTTTCTAGAGCATATTACAAATCTATAATGCTCTTCTGGTCTTCTCATTTATGGTACGCCACAGATATTAAGAGAGACCTCAGTGAAGCATTTGCTCCATTGAGAACGAAAAACAGTGGGTGGAGGCTCAAAGATTAAATCACATCATATATCCCTGCTGAAGAATGAAACGTTTCAAACACCGTCGCCAGATCGGCAAATCTGACAGACAATAAGGCGACAGTAGCGGAGGATTTCACAAAGAGGCTCTTTCAGATCCCTTTCATTTTCCCGCGGTTTTCAACAGCAGTTTTGACGCTGTCTGTCTGTCATGACTTTGGCGCCACAGCCCGGTTGCTGGAGCCAGAGCTCCGTTCCCATAAACGCGAGGGAAGACCAAAACGTCTAAATAATCTTACTGTACTCATAATGAATTTAGCAGAGCGAGGAGTTTACGATAATGCGCGTCTATAATCTTTTATAGTTACTTCCATAAATACTTTACCCACATGTCCGTATGGTTTATATTGGCTCAAGTTGGATTGGCCGGTCTCCTTTCCTAGTGACGGGGATTGGGAAATCGGAGTCATCCTTCTTTGGAACAGTTCGGATCAATAACCGATTCGGCTATTCTTTACGTCACGAAGTAAAACGTCATCGTTCCCAAACTTCTACCATTAGGCCTACTGTTCAATACTATTTTTTAATAATTATAATTTAAATTGGTTTATTGTGTTTATTGTAATTTAATGTAGCCTAACTGCTTTGTCGTGGACATGATTCAGCTTATAAAAAGTAGTTATTTTAAACCTAAATATAATTTACATTCAACTAGGCTATAAAATAACTATTGCTAAAAAATACTACAAATTATTTTAGCCTACATCTTTAGCTGAGCATGTTAATTAAAAATGATAGCCTATTTATTCAAATTAACTTTGTTTTGTATGTGTGTTAGTCTGATAAAACAGTCATTCAATAAATTACTAATATTATTATGAGTAGGCCTAGCCTATGTTTTATTAGTTAACATTTCTGTTATTCAGCTTAACTATTTTAGTAACCAAACCACGTAACCACCTCATCATTGCGAATCGGTTCGAAAGAGACTCTCGGTTCAGTGAATCTAGAACCGCTCTGTCAGATTCGTTAACGAGTCTTTTAAAACGGTTTTGTAAACAAGTTCAGCCCCGTAATGATCCGACCAATGTGATTCATTATGTTCTTGTATGATTCATAGTTAATTCCTTCTGACAGTCAACTTCTCCTGAGTAAAAGAGACTAAAAGGGACTAAAAGAGACTACTGTTGAGAAAACTGGCTTATTTCGATGTAGTTTTGATGCGACATTCATCCTCAAACAGAAACTAAAGAGAGGCATTCATGCTAGTCGGGGTCATCGTCGAGGTCGGGGATCAAAGGTTCAGGCAAATTCAGCTTTCACAGAAAGATCCTACATACTGGTGAATGTCTCCATCTAGTGGCTATAGACAAAACAAGAGTAAGTGCCATTCAAAAAGAAATCAACACTTTTAGGTTAATGTCTAATACCTAATTCACACAAATTATTAAATTGAGGAACAATACTGCAACCACAGCAGAAATAAACTTGGACTTTTTTAAATTGTTAAATTGCTCCCTCCCTTGCAGCTATTGATAATTTGTATTCCCCCAACCAAAGGGAGACTGACTACATTGTAAAGACAATAATATATAATAAGTTATCAATAATACAAATTATAAGGTGCACACTCAACAGTCAATAAAATTCTTTAGTCAATAAAAGTGCAACAAAATTTCAGTTGCACATCCTCGAAAATTGTTACAGTGGAATTGACCCTCAATTGTGACATATTCCAACATTTACTTAGAACAAACAATTAAATAATAAATATGAATATTAATGTAAATATTATAATATAATATACTATTTAAACTTCTACAGTGCAATGCATAAGTTAATACACCCATGCTAAAGTTGACTAAAAAGAGGAATAAAAAATCATATTTTGGAAATTGAACTTAATGCCTTAATTTAAAACATTAGGAAAAATCCAACCTTTTAGGACACCAATTTTCTTTGTGAATGAATAATGTATCGTAAATAAATAAATGTTCTTCCTTAAAATACATGGTGCATAAGTGTGGGGGTGTACATAGGGGTGTACACACTTATGCACCATGTATTTTAAGGAAGAACATTTATTTATTTACGATACATTATTCATTCACAAAGAAAATTGGTGTCCTAAAAGGTTGGATTTTTCCTAATTTTTTAAATTAAGGCATTAAGTTCAATTTCCAAAATATGATTTTTTATTCCTCTTTTTAGTCAACTTTAGCATGGGTGTATTAACTTATGTATTGCACTGTATATCAAAACCAAACAAATATCTTTAAATAGCTTTGCCTTTGGCCAACCTTTCACACACACTAAAACTAACCTAAAGTAGCCTAATTATTATCTCAGCTGTATTGCACTGAGCTACTGTTGTATTACTGTTGAATATTATTAATTCAATGATGTATTAATTATGTATTTAGACATATATATATATATATATATATATATATATATATATATATATATATATATATATATATATATATATATATATATATATATATATATATATAGTTCGGCTATATATTGTTTAGCAAGTGAAAAGATTAGGCCTTTAACCATGTTATTTCGCAAAGCATTCAGTCACAGAAAATCCTTGAAAAGACCGACTGGAAAGTAACACGCAGAGAAGTGAGTAATAAAACTACATTTAGCATGCTAACTGTGGTATGTTGGAGGGGGGGGGGGGGGGGGGATGAGCGTAGTATTCTAAGGGGCGCAGTAGGTGGCAGTGATTTGCCTTGTCCCGTTGTCGGAGGGGTGTGGTTTAAATGCCAGGATCACCCCCTGATGAGGATTATTTGAGTATAGTCTGTCTGAAACAGAGGGGTGTTGTCCTGTCCAAACCATTCTGCAATACCATTTACTGAATCTCCACAGTAGACAGACTCCAGTCGTCCAGCTAAAGGTAGGTCTATTATATTTGATTTATTTGAACTTTACCCCAACCTCCTCATCCACAAAATAATGTAGTTAGCTAAAATGTAACGATTTACTTCACTGCAAACGACGCAGAAATGTTACTTGCCACACAAGCGTCTCTCTCTGTGTGTGTGTAACGGAGGGACACTTTCTTACGGGACACGCCACGAACTCAAACACTCTGCAGATTGAAATCGTTTCAGCAAGTGTAGGCCGTACATCATATCGCGTATTTGATAAAACTGCTGTTTTTTTTATCGGGCGCTGAAAATGCTCATCAAACAAAGCCATATAAGGAGAGATTATGAATTCTGAGATGCGCCTTTTAATTATGCGGCAAACGGGATCTTTAAAAGTGCGGAGTCTGCAGGACGTTCTCTGCCCTGCTGTCACATATGCATTTGAAAGAGTAATTTAGGCCTATTATTGATATTTCAGTCGATTGATCCTTTGCTGTAAAACCAAAGCAGGGTGGAGCAATTTATGGTTTTCAACCTTCAAGTGTCTCTCAGAAAGAATTATTATGACTAAATAACGAAAGCAAACATATTGTTAACTACTTGTAGTCATCTTTTTTTTTATGGCCATTACAGGGAACTTAAAGATTTGGATTGCATGTCATGTGCTGTATAGTTCCACTTTTGATTACTCATCACCAGTCCCTTGTGCACATTCATCAACTGTTACCATAGAAACACACACAACTGAGACAAACATTAACTTTGTGGTAAAGATGCTTTAGACAAAAAAGGAAATGCTTCACATCACCTCAGGAAACACCTTCAGTGCTTGTGAAAAACTACAGCAACCTTCCAGCATAAGTCATGGCAGAAATCATGTTTATGACTATTTTGAAGTATTTTATGCACATATGTGTACAGTTTGATTGGTGCAGTCTGTAGCCAGGTAGATAACTTGCACAAAGACTGATAACATACTAGCTTTTTTCCATGGGTGTCCTAATCCAAACACGCCCATACACACACATACCTAGTGATTAGTCACAGACAGAGGTCTGTGAGAGTAGGTTACACTGTGTCTCTCTCTGATTTTATTTACTTCATGCAAGTTACTCAGAAACACATGTAAACATCTACAAGAATAAGACCAGCAACACACAATTTTTTTGTAATTTGTAATGGCAAGTGATATGTTGTTATCATGTCATAACATTACAAAATCAGTGACAAATGTGACAAATTTGCATGTGTTTGCTTTCATTAAAGTCAGCATGAAACAATATTGCAAGTTGGATTTTGTTTCCCTATTGTGACGTATATCCGACCAATCTGACCAGAAAAGAGAAGAGATGTCACTGCAAAAGCGAGGGGAAATTATATTGATTAAAGATTAGGAGGACACAAGAATTTAAAAAATAACAATGATGTGCAAATCTTTAATAAAAAAATAGTTCAGTATTTCATATTAAAAAAAAGAAAGAATTTATTGTCCATTTTAATTTTTATGGGGACTTTAGGAACTGCGTTCTGGTTGCTGACTGTTCAACATTAAATCGGTTGAAATAGTCAAGGAAGTATCAGCCACATCAATCTGATAGAAACAGTCTTAACCCTTTTATAGCTCAGACTTTGAACTTCTGCATGTTTATCTGTAAACTAAATAATTCTCAAGAGTTTTGTGTTTTAATATGGGCCCTGGCTATAAAACACAGTCAGTGCAGTCACTGTTTTATTTCTGGGTAAACACTGGGTGCAGTCAAGGGCTTAAACAAGACTTTGAATCAGACTCTGTGCTAAAATATTATCTCAGGAGCATTGGGGCTTGTAAAATGAGTAGAAACGTCTAGATGGAAAAACTGAGTCACACCAGGAGTTCATCTGATTCAGGCATTTCTCCAGGAAAACGGAAGATGATTTAGTCAGTTCTTCCAGACTGAGGATTATGTCAAAATACATAAATTATTTTATACTACCCAGTAGTTTGGTTAAATTCAAGTTGGAGGTATATGCTGGTCATTTAACAGATTTAGGACCATCACATGTATCCATTTCCACTTCAGATTTATATTCTTTCTGACAACATTTTCCGAGGGCCACTGTGTCTGAACTTTCAGATCGGTTCAGATTACAGTCAGAATTCCGGACTTTAAAAACTGAGGAAATGCCAGATTTACAATGCTTTCTGAAGTCAGTGTCAAACTTACTTCACAACTATTTAAGTATGTACTTTAGGTATGCAGGTGCAAAGTAATCGTGCAAATTAATCCATGAGAAAGAATTATTTAAAAAAAAATTGGTACCACCGACTCTTTTTGTCTTTTCAAAACTAATGGCTCCTCAGCTTTTGGGGTCGTAAGATCATGATCAGAAGTAGTACATCTGAGTAAAAACACATCAAAATTATATAAACTTATATTATGAACTTATTATTAACAAAACAATGTAGGATGTTGACTTGGTTCTTTCCATCAGATGTTGATTGAATGTTCTGAAGTTCCAGGAGTTCTGGTTGTGACATTTTGTTTAGGGATGAATATGGACCAATATGAACATTTTGGCTAATATCGATAACCGATAATTCTTTTTATTTGAAAGCCGATAATCAATATATTGGCTGATATATCTAAATTCAAGTTTTTCTATAACTTTTGAGAGCCTGATTACAAAAGCAAAAGTCTCACAATTAAAATCCATATCCCAAGGACACAATAATAATGATGTTCTCATTATAATTTTATGTAGCCTATATGACAGACTTGCTCTGCACATGTAGCCTAGTACTTAACTGTATTTTACTTTTTTAAGTGATTCCAATCATACTTCAAGCAATTCAAAACAGTGCGCATCTGAAGTGTCTCAGCGGAAGGAAAAACACATTATTTATCAGCTTTAATATATCGCCCACATTTCTTTATTGGGCCGATAACATTAAAAATGTACATATATCGGGCGATACTAATATGGTGGGCGATATATCGTGCATCCCTACTTTTGTCAAAGGGGACATATCATGAAAATCTGACTTTTTCAGTGTTTCGGTGCTATAATCAGGTCCCCGGTGCATCTACCAACCCAGTAAACGTGAAAAGTGACAACCCAGTAACAACTGGTGACAACTTGGTTTTTTTAAGCCTTTCTCTGACATAGGAAGGGGATCTTATTATAATATTACCGCCCCTTAAAGGGATAGTTGCCCCATGATTTTACTCACCCTCAAGCCATCCTTAGTGTATATGACATTCTTCTTTCAGACGAATACAATCAGAGTTATATTAAAAAATGTATTGGCTCTTCTCAGCTTTATAATGGCAGTGAATGGCCGTTTATGTTTTAAAGTCCATCAAAGTGCATCCATCCATGCCAAAAGTGTTCCACACGGCTCTGGGAGGTTAATAAAGAACTTAGGCTACATTTACATTTATTCATTTAGCAGATGCTTTTATCCAAATCGACTTACAAATGAGAACAATAGAAGCAGCTAAACTAATAGTAGGACAACAATATGCAAGTGCTATGACCCCTCTCAGTTTAATCTAACGCAGTACATGTTAATTTATTATTTTTTTAATAGAAAATGTTTTCCTTCTGAAACAAAGCGATGCGTTCGTGTAAGAAAAATATCCATATTTAAAACTTTTTCGACTTAAATAACTAGCTTACAGCAGACAGCCATACGCAAGTCGACTTACGCCAAAAGAGTAACACTTGATGATGTATGGATGTAGGAGTAGCGTAAGCTTTAACGCCTCTCGCGGTACAAACAAAAAGGGCTGGGCAACAAACTCAAGCTCCTCCAACATTTTCTCTCTAATTCGTGACTGGTGTTTTGCTCTATCCTCTGCGCTTCCGCGTTCATCAATGTGTCATGCGTCAGGTCAAAGGTTACACTTTCGCTGTAAATCGACGCGTATGTAAGGCTAGACGGCCTTATATAACTAGGAATAACTAGGAATAACTAGGAACCTAGTTATTTTAGTTGATAAAGTTTTAAATATGGATATTTTTCTTACACGAATGCTTCGCTTCAGAAGGCCTTTATTAACCCCCCAGAGCTCATCATGGATGGATGCACTTTTATGGACTTCAAAACAAACGGCCATTCACTGCGATATAAAGCTTGGAAGAGTCAGGACATTTTTTAATATAACTCAGATTGTATTCGTCTGACAGAATGTCATATACACTTAGGATTGCTTGAGGGTGAGTAAATCATTGGGTAATTAAAATTTTTGGGTGAACTACCCCTTTAATCTGCACGTTTCCACCCACAGCGCCGCCATTTGGTTTTCGCAAGCGACAACAGTCGTGTAACCAGTTCTAACGCAATGGCAAAAGTTTTTGCAAAGCTCTGTCGTTGGCTGCACAGATGAGCAGCACAGAACACTATTTGACCAAAAAATGTTGCAGCTGTCTTATAAAGACTTCAGGTGTCACGAATTCAGCCTCTGTGGCTCCCTCCGCTCACCACCAGAGGTCAGCATCACCTGAGTACTGACTCTATGGACTTCATTTCCCATATGCCCCGTACCTGTGGCTGATTTCACACACAGGTGTTTCCCATTGACTCTCCTCTATTTAAACTGTTCTCTCAGCTTCCTCATTGCGAAGTCTTGTCTTGCCATGCAAACATTTCTGAGCGTTTATCCCTTGTGTGATTTCCCGTGTATGACCTGGACTGTTTACTGGACTCTGATACTTTGCCGCCTGCCTATTCTGATCCCATCTGCCTTGTCATTTGATTATTCTGTGTGTTTGCCGCCTGCCCTGATTTCCAGCCTGAACTCTGACTTTGATTCTGCCTTGTCTACATTGTGTTTGAAGCCCGTGATTGAACCCTGCCTGTTAAACTTGCATTCTGTTTTAATAAAGCTGCATATGGATCCTCACGACACTGCCTCCTCGTTACAGAAGACTTCGCCTGAACTCGATCCAGCAGCATTCTACCACTTCACCACCGAGGTCAAGGCTCAAGCATCAGTCCTGGCCACACACCAGGAGCAACTCAACCGATTAACCTCGCTTACTGAGGAACTGGTAAAGGCATTACAAACACTTAGTCTCCAAGCACCCAGCGATCCTGCTCCACCCCCCACTCCACCTCAGGCGCAGGCTACTCCCAATACCACCAGCCCTCGCCTCGCCTTCCCAGAAAAATTCGATGGATCTCCAGACAAATGTAAGGGATTTTTACTTCAATGTTCCATGTTTGTCAATCAACAACCCATGTTGTACCCTGCAGATGAGAATCGCATCGCTTTTGTGTGTTCGCTTCTCACGGGGAGAGCGTTGGATTGGGCTACTGCAGTATGGCGTGAGGATAGAACAACCTTCCCCTCATTTAGAGCTTTCATTCAACGCTTCAAGGAGGTGTTTGAGCATTCCGTGGGAGGAAAGGAAGCAGGTGAGCAATTGCTATCTCTCCGGCAAGGAAGGGGTTCGGCGGCGGATTATGCTCTATCATTTCGCACTCTCGCAGCGCAGACGGGGTGGCCAGATGATCCTCTCAAGTTACACTACCGTAAAGGCTTATCTATGGAGTTACAGTCTGAACTTGCCTGCCGCGACGAGGGAAAATCTCTGGAACAATTCATCGAGCTGTCCATCAAGATCGACAATCTCCTCCGATCTCGTCGCACCAACCGTCTGTCCACTTCTTCCATGACACATTCAACAATTAATTCAGATGTAGAACCCATGCAGATTGGCGTCACACGCATCAGCGAGGAGGAGAGAGAGAGACGCATTCGACAGAGCTTATGTTTGTACTGTGGATTACCGGGACATCTAAGAGCAACCTGTCCTACTCGTCCACCTCGCAATCCCACAGTGGTGAGTGCAATTCCCAAATCCACTTCCAGCTTAGAGATTGCAGTCACTCTGGAGATAAATGGGAGAATTATTGAAACAGTAGCTTTGATTGACTCGGGGGCCGCAGGAAATTTCATCGATATGTCTTTCGCCAATAATAATGATATTCCCCTTGTTCCCTATGACTCTCACTTGGCAGTCGCAGCGCTAGATGGCCGACCTCTGGGCTCCGGTTGTATCAAGTTCACCACCAAAGATCTGCAGTTGAGCACCGGAGTCCTTCACACTGAAACCATCCGTCTGTTTGTCTTTCAATCACCACAAAATCCCATCATCCTCGGTCTTCCTTGGCTGGAGCTGCACAACCCTTCTATCTCATGGACTGAGAAACAAATCACTCAATGGTCAGAGTTCTGCCTTCACAACTGTCTTCACAACATGCCGGTCAAGAAACGAAGCGAGACTTCTTTAACAGATTCACTGCCTAGTGTCTATCAGGATCTAACCGAAGCGTTCAGCAGGGAAAAAGCTTCACACTTACCTCCTCACCGAGCCAGTGATTGTGCCATAGACCTCCTCCCCGGATCTCAACCTCCCAAGGGCAGAGTCTTTCCACTGTCACAACCCGAAGCAGAAGCTATGAAATCCTACATTCAGGAGGAACTCGCCAAAGGTTTCATCCGTCCCTCCTCGTCACCCGCATCAGCAGGCTTCTTCTTTGTCAAGAAGAAGGATGGAGGTCTTCGTCCCTGTATCGACTATCGTTCTCTCAACGAAATCACAATCAAGTTCCGTTATCCTCTACCACTCGTCCCGGCTGCACTTGAACAACTCAGACAAGCAAGATATTTCACCAAACTGGACCTTCGATGTGCCTATAATCTCATTCGCATTCGTGAAGGGGACGAGTGGAAGACTGCATTCTCCACCACGACGGGGCACTACGAATATCTGGTTATGCCCTTCGGCCTGTCCAACAGTCCTTCCGTGTTTCAGGCTTTCATCAATGATGTTTTCAGAGACATGCTGAACCAAGGGGTAATTGTTTACATAGATGACATCCTGATTTACTCCGAAACTTACGAAGAGCATGTTAAACACGTCAGAGCAGTCCTGAAACGTCTCATTCAATATCAACTGTACGCCAAGGCAGAGAAGTGTGAGTTCCACCAAGAAACCATCTCCTTCCTCGGGTATGTGATCAGCTCTGGAGGGGTTGCCATGGACGAGAAGAAGGTACAGGCGGTAGTTCACTGGCCCCAACCTACCACTCTCAAGGAACTACAACGCTTCTTAGGATTTGCCAATTTCTATCGGCGGTTCATCCGTAACTTCAGCAGTATCGCGGCCCCTATGACATCCATGATCAAAAAGGGCATTCAACGTCTAACCTGGTCTTCAGCAGCTATAGCAGCGTTCCATTCATTAAAGGAGAAATTCACAACCGCTCCCATCCTGCACCATCCCGACCCCGAACGTGAATTCGTAGTGGAAGTAGATGCTTCCAGCACAGGCATTGGGGCAGTACTTTCACAACGCCAGGGTGAACCTCCCAAACTTTTCCCCTGTGCATTCTTCTCCCGTAAACTGAACTCCACTGAACAGAATTATGACGTTGGCAACCGCGAACTTCTCGCAATGAAGGCAGCATTCGAGGAGTGGCGTCACTGGCTGGAGGGGGCTAAACATCCGTTCACTGTTCTCACTGATCACCGTAATCTTGAGTATCTGAAATCAGCCAAACGACTCAATCACCGACAAGCTAGATGGTCACTCTTTTTCACCAGGTTCGATTTCAAAGTTACTTATCGTCCAGGCTCTCAAAATACCAAGGCGGATGCTCTCTCTCGACTTCATGAGTCGGATCTCTTCTCGCCAGATCAAGAACCCATCATCCCATCCACTATCATTCTCGCACCTATTCAGTGGGACATACTAACCGAAATCGCAGAAGCCCAGGTCACCGAGCCACCACCGGCCGAGACCCCACCAAACCTCACGTACGTTCCACAGGCCCTAAGACAAAGAGTTATGCAAATGGTACACAATAACCCAAGTTCCGGTCATCCAGGTATAACGGCTACAATGCAACTCCTCAACAATAAGTTCTGGTGGTCTTCTATACGATCGGACACCATCACGTTCGTTCAGAATTGCACCGTCTGCAATACCTCCAAATCTCCGCGTCAATTACCGGCTGGCCTCCTTCATCCATTACCCATCCCACAAAGACCATGGTCACACATCGCCATTGACTTCGTGACTGATCTACCACTCTCTCAGGGCCACACTACCATCCTCACGGTAATTGATCGCTTCTCCAAAGCTTGCAGACTGATAGCTCTTTCCAAACTCCCCACTGCCCTAGAAACAGCTGAAGTTCTCTGCAATAATGTGTTCAGATTCTATGGTCTACCGGAGGATGTCGTCTCCGATCGGGGTCCGCAGTTCACCTCCCGAGTCTGGTCCGCTTTCTGTCAGCTACTGAACATTAATGTCAGCCTAACCTCCGGATACCATCCTGAAGCCAACGGTCAAGTGGAAAGATTAAACCAGGAACTCACCCGCTTCCTTCGCTCATACTGCCAGAAGAATCAGTCCGACTGGAGTCGCTATTTGCTATGGGCCGAATATGCTCAAAACTCACTCCGCAAGCCATCTACAGGTCTCACCCCCTTCCAATGCATTCTTGGTTACCAACCTCCATTGTTTCCGTGGTCTGGGGAACCTTCGGATTTACCTGCAATTAACATATGGTTTCAACGTAGTGAGGAAACGTGGAACAGTGCTCATGTCCACCTACAAAGAGCCATTCGTCGCACCAGAGAACAGGCCAATCGTCATCGGCGAACCAATCCCAACTACCAACCAGGGCAATGGGTTTGGTTGTCCACCCGTGACATACGGCTCCGGTTACCCTGCAAGAAGCTCAGTCCCAGGTACGTGGGTCCTTTCAAAATCATTAGACAAATCACTCCAGTTTCATTTAGATTAGCCTTACCGAACCATTACCGTATCTCACCCACTTTTCATGTCTCCTTGCTCAAGCCCGCTGGTGGTCCGAGTGGAGAGGAGGTCCTAGATGAGGCTGGTGACCAGAGAGCTCCTCCCATCATCATCGACGGCCAGGAGGCTTACCGGGTCCACGAAATCCTGGACTCTCGTCGTCGGGGCAGGTTCCTCCAGTACCTCGTGGACTGGGAGGGATATGGTCCGGAGGAGAGGTCCTGGATCAATGCTGCTGATGTTCTCGACCCTTCACTCACTACTGATTTCCATAGAGACCACCCGGACAAACCTGCCCCAAGACCTCGAGGAAGACCCCGGCGTCGTTTGCCTCCTCGCGTCAGGAGCCGCTCACAGGGGAGGGGCTCTGTCACGAATTCAGCCTCTGTGGCTCCCTCCGCTCACCACCAGAGGTCAGCATCACCTGAGTACTGACTCTATGGACTTCATTTCCCATATGCCCCGTACCTGTGGCTGATTTCACACACAGGTGTTTCCCATTGACTCTCCTCTATTTAAACTGTTCTCTCAGCTTCCTCATTGCGAAGTCTTGTCTTGCCATGCAAACATTTCTGAGCGTTTATCCCTTGTGTGATTTCCCGTGTATGACCTGGACTGTTTACTGGACTCTGATACTTTGCCGCCTGCCTATTCTGATCCCATCTGCCTTGTCATTTGATTATTCTGTGTGTTTGCCGCCTGCCCTGATTTCCAGCCTGAACTCTGACTTTGATTCTGCCTTGTCTACATTGTGTTTGAAGCCCGTGATTGAACCCTGCCTGTTAAACTTGCATTCTGTTTTAATAAAGCTGCATATGGATCCTCACGACACTGCCTCCTCGTTACATCAGGGAACTGTGTCAACTTGTGTAAAAGTTAAACATGACGGTACATGTAAGTCGATTAGATGAATCAATGTAACTCCACACCACAACAACTGTTCAGAAACGTCCAAGTGCAGTCTAAAAGTTGCAACCTCTTCCTGAGTCTCTCCGTAATGCTACACTCCTACTGATTATTTCTGAGATTTTGGATGAGTGAGATTATTTGTGTTTTGTTATTGTTGGAGTATCCGAAGCTTGTGTAAAGGATCGTCACTCTTCAGAATGGGGGCGGGAAGCAGCAGCATTTGTTTTTGCTCACCCCCAAAAAGGGGCAAATTTGACAAGCTATAATAAATGATCTGTGGGATATTTTGAGCTGAAATTTGACAAACACATAGGCTATTGGGGCCACCATATATTTATATGACATCTTGTGAAAAGGGGCATAATATGTCACCTTTAAAAAAAAAAAAAGAAAAGAAATGTATCCATGGATAAATCGTTCATAGTAAGATCAATAACCTGCCCAGGGACTACAGTTGAAAATTAGCCAAGTTGGCTAAACTGGCACATTTTCATAAATGTTTATTAATGTGCACTGTCCCTGTAACTTTAAACTGTATAAATATAAAAAAATAAAAAATAAATAAAAAAACATGCATTTACAAAATAAATGGGTGTTTTAGGGTATAATTTTCATTCCATGTGCCTACTGGGTGCATACTTTATAATTCAGCAAATGCAGTATATATTGTACACCTGTTTTCATGCATCTTAACTGCTTTTTGCAAAACTGTATTAAGGCCTATTCAAAGGGACTGACTGTATACAGGCGCTTCCCAGAAACATCTCCCTCCCATTTTGACCCATAAGCAAATGTCACATGACCCTAGGCTATTTATAGTCTCTTGTGGGTTAGCAGCAGACGTCGGCAAACTCATCAGCTGCATCACACAAGATGTTTAGTTAAGAATAGGCCATTGTATGCTAAATATTTCATGCAGTTCTCAAGAGAGAAACCTAGAGCAGTAAATTACAGACTGAGATCAGTCATTTGCGTGAAACAATATTCTGTTTAATTAGCCTTTCTGTCGCACTGATGCTATGTGTTCAGAAGAGATGTAAGAAAATACAATGTACTTAGGCACATCAAAACATTTGGAAATCAGTTCTAGTTCACACGACATAGAATTTGGTGTACATGCTGATAAGACAGCAGCTGATGTAGAACAAATGGAGGCCGCATGTCTATTCAAGTTCCTCATCAAGTGCTTGTTTCGTAGCAGGCCCCTGGTTTAAAATAGAAGCCTGTTTGTGAAGAATGTGTTGCCAAATAGCGATTTGATCTAATATTGGAGGTGTCAATGAATGGATGGTGACAACTTTATCTTGTACAGTGTTAATTCAGTGTTTAATTGCCAGTTCTGCCTAGCACATTGTCTTGTGTTGTGTTATGAGTGTAGAGAGAAAAATAAGATCAGAATATATGGTGGATTTATGGTTTAATGTTCTTGGAAATGATGAGAGATAATGTGCATGCATAATAGCTATGATTTTATTCATGATATATCATGATATCAGTTGATATTGGATGTATCAGTTTATATTGCATATTTGATTGTGAACGGTCTCCTATTTCCTATATTTTTACATTAAGATTTCCCACACTCACTTAATGTTAATCTTTAAAAATTAAAATCCATTTTTCACACTGTACATTGTAATGTTGTGATGCCTAAATTTAGTTTTAAAATGATCAACATTTCAAATTATATTTTTCCTTTTTGTTAAAAATTTGTTTAATTTTTTGAAAATATGTTTAGACCAAATGGTATTGAATTTTAATATGAAATTATTTCATAATATAAAATTAATTAATGTATGGTCCACGATTTTAATATACATCCCTTGTTTTGATACTTTTAACAACTTATGCATGTACACTACCGTTAAAAAGTTTTGGGGTTGGTAATAATGCACCAAGGCTGCATTTATTTGATCAAAGAGGCAGTAAAAAGAGTAATATCGTGAAAAATTATAATTCGAAATAACTTTTTTCAATTTTAGTATATTTAAAATGATGGCAAAGCTGAATTTCATCATCATTACTCTATTCTTCATGTGATTCTTGTGAACTCATTCTAATATGCTGGTTTGGTGCTCAAGAAACATTTCTTATTACTGTCAGTGTTGCAAACAGGTGTGCTGCTTAATATTTTTGTGGAAACCATGATAATTTTTTTTTTCAGGATTAATTTGTTATGATTAATAGAAATTTTAGAAGAACAGAATTAATTTACTCTCCTTACTGTCACTTTAGATACATTTTAATGTATCCTTGCTGAATAAAAGTATTAATATTTAAAAAAAAAATCATACTGACCCATAACAGGCCCTACTCATTCATTCTTTGAAAAAATACATAAGTGCTTTAAAATTGTTTGGCATTGGAACCAGTCATTACGTTCCCTTCCTGTGGTTTGGTTTTTCATAATGTTAAGAAATCCTAAACCACAACATCTCTGAGTTAATTCTGATGGATGATTGGTGAATATTGATCCTTAGTAAACACCACTCCCTTCGTGGACTTCGAGGAATGTCTTGTGGTCTGTGAAGAGACTTACAAAGCTACCGTCTCATTTCTGAATGACTCATGCCTTAGACATTCCAAACTTCACCATGTCTCCACCCCACAAGTGGGCTGTAAGCTCAGCTGACATGGTCACCATCTCAGAGGCTCTTGCCACAGCTGGTGGTGAGTGACTGTAAGTGAGGGCTGGTTGGCCAGGCTGTGTCCACGGTTGGCATTATCACTCCAAAAGCATGACTCACAACGTTTCCTTTTTCCTGCATCCAACCCAGTTCTCTATCACCACAGAAGGAAACTCCCAGCCACGGGATTTTTATAGTTCAGTTCAGAGTTTATTTTGCAGTTTGTCTACAATGTCTACAATGTAACACAGTCCACTTGAGGCGAGCTTACTGAACCCAAGTGCAGTTTTATTTAATCCAAAACATGAGTAGATACACAAAAACAAAGGCTTGGCTTGGCAAAACAAAAAAACTTAAGTATGAACAAACTCACCAACAGCAGGTTACGCATAACAAAGATAGTCCAGGACAAAGAAAATACAAGAACTATAAATACTAAGAGACTAATGAGCTAACAAGACACACCTGAGAGCAATGAGACAAGGAACCAATGACAGAACAGAACTGACAAACCACATGACTAAATCAACCAATGATAACATGACACATTAGGCTTGTTCGACTTGAACCGGCGCTGCACAGACCGATCAGAGTACCGCGAGAGCGAATATAAAGTAGACTGCTCCTTATGCTTTTGAATTGCTCTCGCGGTACTTTGATGTCATACCGATCAGTCTGTGCAGCGCCGGTTCAAGTCGAACAAGCCTATTCACAAGGGGAGCACATGGCAAGAACACATGAGGGAAAGGGAATCACATGACAGGAACCATGACTAAAGGCAAATCGCAAAATAAAAGACATGAAACATGAAAAACCAAAACCATGTTACATCCATACCATTCACACATCAGTACCAAAATACCAGTAAACTCTGTGATGTCAGTCATTGGAAATCAAAACATGAGGCACATAATGGTTAATATACAGTAGTACTGCAGTTATTATAGTACAAAGAAATAGCTACAGAGCCGCTGATGAGCGGAAAAGAAACAGGGTCTCAAGCGCCAGACGTGTCACAGCGGTCTGTTATCCGTCTAGCGCATGTTTACATAGAAAAACAATTCAAAGCAGTGGAGCGTACCATAAACCGCTCCAACAGAGCTTAATGATTGGTCCAAAAGAAGCTTCTACATCAGCACATTCTGACCTCCTACATGCTCATACCAGTTCATAACCTATTCTTTGTTCACATAGGTATAGGATCATACCGGTAATTTACTGGTATTGTTGCAGCTTCTCATGCCGGAAAATTGCTAGAACTGATTTACCAGTATTTTTGAAAAGATTGGAGATCACACATGATCTCTAAATGGTCATTTAAAGACTGAAAATGTGAAAGGGGCTAATGTCTGTTAATGTGTGTGTGTTTTTTCTCTCTAGACAGCATGGTGTACCACCCTGAGTTTGAGCGAGCAGGCAGGGAGCCTGGCCTCCAGGTGTGGAGAATTGAGAAGTTTGATTTGGTTGCAGTTCCTGAGAACCTCTATGGAGGGTTCTACACCGGTGACGCTTATCTGGTCCTCAATACTATCAAACAGCGTTCTGGCAACCTACAGTACGACCTCCACTTCTGGCTAGGTAAGAGGACAATGCTTTGCTGAAGAGATTCTGAATTTCTGACTTTTATTTTAGTGCCATTGCAAAGTACACTCTAAAAAATTCTGGTGTGGGTCAAATACGGACAAACCCAACTGTTGGGTTTAAAAATGTAATTTAAAATTTTAAACCAACAGTGAGCCAAACATGGGTTGTTACAATCCAGCATTTTTTAGAGTGCAAATATTCTGCCTAATTTAATTTGTAAGGCAAGCTAGATGGTTTAAATGTCAAATGCATCAGCTACATTTCTTATAGATGCTCTTCCCTCAACTGGCAGGTGACTTCTGCACGCAGGATGAGAGTGGGGCGGCTGCCATTTTCACAGTGCAGATGGATGACTATTTGGGTGGAAAGCCCATCCAGTACCGTGAAGTTCAGGGCTATGAGTCCAAAGCTTTCCTGGGATATTTCAAAAAAGGGCTCCAGTACATGGTGAGTGGTCCAATCGATGACAGGACAAATGGAAAAAGACTCTGAAGTTTACAAATATTTACAAAGAAGGATGTTCAAATATGATCATGTCTTCAAACACATTTAAAAGTAAAAACACAAGTAAAATTTCTACAAATATCATGAATTTTTGAAAGTTTTGATAGTTGAGGTTAGTTGATATTAGTCCTTAATTTATTCATGTGGTTTCATCACTGACTTCCATTTGAATATAACTTTTTAAAACAATACTGCTTCACTACTTAATTTTTTAAGAAATAATTTTTTAATATTTAAGGTTTTATATATATATATATATATATAAAGTTTAAAGTTTAATATATATATATGTTCAGGTCATTAACTGTTGGAATTACATTTATTTATAATTTTTATTAAAAATACTGACAAATGTCATGTCACCATTAATTTCTTTGCTACAAAATATTAATGTTAAAATATTAAGGAATAATATTATCACCAGACATGAAATTTTGATGACATCTGTTTTTTCCAGAAAGGTGGAGTTGCATCTGGATTCAATCATGTTGTCACCAATGAAGTGACAGTGCAGCGGGTGCTACAGGTCAAAGGTCGGCGTGTTGTCAGAGCAACAGAAGTGGCAGTCAGCTGGGACAGCTTTAACCAGGGAGACTGCTTCATCCTGGACTTGGGTGATGTGAGTATCATATGAAGAGAGTGAGGGAGATTTGATATCATCAAAATCTCAAAAATAACCCTGCTCTCTCTGTGTGGTTTTACAGGAGATCTACCAGTGGTGTGGTTCAAAGAGTAACCGTTTTGAGAAGTTAAAAGCTACGCAGCTTGCAAAGGGCATTCGTGACAACGAACGCAGTGGACGCGCTCGCGTGTATGTTTGTGATGAAGGGAGGGAACGAGAAAAGATTTTGGAGGTAAGAAAGACAAAAAAAAATCAACTTCAAAATCAACTAAGAAAAACGCTAAAATGCGACCCATCTATCTGATGGCAGGTTCTTGGAGAAAAACCAGACCTGCCTGAAGGAGTGTCTGATGATATCAAGGCTGATGCCTCCAATAGGAAGATGGCCAAACTCTACAAGGTAGCCATTGGAAATAAACCATTCCAGTATGATAAATAGCCCTTGTAGATCATAAATGCATTCAGTTTATTGGCGTTTTCTTGTACTTCAGGTGTCTGATGCCAGCGGAGACATGGCCATTGCCCTGGTGGCCGCTGAGAACCCCTTCTCCCAGAGTGCACTGGAATCAAGCGACTGTTTCATCCTGGATCACGGCTCAGATGGCAAGATCTTTGTTTGGAAAGGTAAATGGCATTGACTGACAAAACAAAAAAGGGGACTTTTTTCCTTTTTAGATTTCTTTGTTGACACACTTATGTTCACTTTATAGGCAAAGATGCCAATGTGGAAGAGAGAAAAGTTGCCATGAAGGCAGCAAATGAGTTCATTAAGAAAATGGGTTACCCAAAGCAAACACAGATTCAGATTCTCCCAGAGATGGGCGAGACGCCTCTATTCAAACAATTCTTCAAAAATTGGCGTGATGTGGACCAGACAGACGGCCTGGGCATTGCTTATGTCTCAAACAGCATCGCTAAGATTGAAAAGGTGCCGTTTGATGCTTCTACACTGCATGATTCACCAGCCATGGCCGCCCAACACGGAATGATCGATGATGGCAATGGAGAGAAACAGGTCAGCGTGTGAGCACACACTGCATGTAACGTAACCTGAAGTTACACAACATGTTGAATATACATATACAGTGTATTTATTTTATTTTTGTGCAACTATAGATCTGGCGTATTGAAGGTTCAGACAAAGTTCCAGTTGACCCCTCTACTTACGGCCAGTTCTATGGTGGAGACAGTTACATTATCCTGTACAATTACCGCCATGGAGGCAGACAGGGTCACATCATCTACATCTGGTATGACTTGATCTCACACAGTCAATGTAAAGCTTTGTCATGCCATATACACTGGAGCACATGCAATGTGTTTTCATGTAATAATTCAGGGGTGTTGTCCTGACTATTGATGTGTGGTGTCTCTCACAGGCAGGGTAAGGACTCCTCACAAGATGAGATTGGGGCATCTGCTATCTTAGGCGCCCAACTGGACGATGAGCTTGGAGGTGGACCTGTGCAGGTAATGCTAACGAATAAACAAATAAACCTTGTTGGATCACTTGAACACAATCATATCCATATTTTTGTACTTCATGGTGAAATTGTCATTTGGGGCTCTTTCATTACAAGTGCAACAGTGATTCTCTTTTTTTAATTTGTCAACATAAAAAAGCATTCACAAACCATTTTACAATTGTGATGTGGTGCATTTCTGAGTGAAACTGTATTCTCAGTAATTCAACAGTATTTAGAAAAATAACTTTGCCATCACCTAATACTCACTTAAAGTTAATCTTTAAAAAATTATTTAATAACACTGTTATGTATTTTTTAGCAAATCTATTAAACTTCACATGTAGTATTTAAAATTATTTATTTTATTATATTTGTTTTTTAGTTTTTAATGTTTTATTTTTAATTAATTTGGACAAAATAGTATAGAATTTTAATATTGTCCAATTATCAGATATCAGCCACAACATGAAAATAATTATTGGCTTATAGGTATCGGCCAGAATTTGAAAGTCACCATGAAATCCAAATTTGCAAATCTTATTTTTTATGGAATAGTTTTTTATATATAATTTATCAGTGCACATCATAATTATATATTTTTTTAATTAATGTGCCCTCATAATCTTTAAAATTTAATAACATTAACTTCCTCTCCTCCCAAAAACGTCTCTGATGATGTGTGCACTGGTGAGAGGGTGGGAAAATAATCCTTCCTCTCCCAAAACTTGTCACTCACATGGGATCACAGCACTTAGCAAACGTCAATGATCCAGGGATCCAATCAATTTTTGATGGACAAAATCAAGGTTTTTTGCATTGTTCAAGAAGCAGTTTCACTCGGGATATACATCACGGTATGTAAGAAAAGAGTAATGCAATTTCCGTTTCTGGCCAACTTTAATATCCGTGCATCTCTAATTTTGACGAAAGAGTATTAAAACTATTTTTTTATAATTGCTGTTGAATTACATGCACTGATAAATAATGGTAAATAAAGTAAATATGGCTCATTTTGATTTCATGTTGACTAAGTTCAAGCATCCTGGTGCTCCTGGTTCCTACTCTAGCCTTTGAAAGCTTAGCTACATTCTGCAGTTATTGCCGGCTGCATCAGCCTTCCTTGATTTTTCCATCTGTTAAACAAACTTCCACCTCTATGTCTTTCCTTCCTGACCGTTATTCATATCCGTCATCCTGCTGTAGATGGCTGGTGCTCCCCTGACCACTCAGGTATCCATATCTCAGGATAGCATGTCCCTGTCCAGAGCCTTCTTCTCTGCCACTTTTTCAAGCAAACAGCATTGTTTTTACTCAATCTTTGAGTCACATTGATAAAGCAAAAATGATCTTACACAGCATTACACAAACAATAGTTACAAATCTGGAAGGAAATTCCTAGTCATGTTCCTCTAATGGCTTTTCTGTTTCCACAGTGTAGGAGCATAAAGTCCATTATATTAATTTATACAGCTGAAGGGTTTTTAAACTCGTGATTTCATTGGTGTCTGCATAATCAGTGAGAATGATCAATATGTGCAAATATTATCACGCTTTTTTTGTAAGGCTCTGTACACTGACATACTATCCCTATACACTCGTGTCTTTGTCTCTCATTGTTGTTATTTTGTCATTTTTGCACAAGTAACTAACTGTCTTCCACATTACAGATTACTTGTTGGACTGAGCATGTGAACATTAACAGAAATGCTCCATCATGCATTCACATTTATTTTTTAATTGGTTCAAAATGTGACTATGATTTATATGTTTATCTGGATTTATGCATGCTGTCATGCACAGTTAACTAGACCTAACTAGCACATTTAGCATGCTAATGTAGTTTATGTGTAAAACGCATTAGACTACAGAGAATGTCCATCATCTTCTGTATTGGTCAAGTGTGTGTGGGTTGCATTAAAGGAACACTCCACCGTTTTTTGAAATAGGGCTTATTCACCTTCTTTCCTACATTTAGATAGGTGGGCAAATGCATTTTTGTCTCAGTGCATGCATTGTTTTAGTTTGACAGGGTCGGCGTTAGCTTAGCTTAGCATAATGAATGGAATCCTTTGTTGCCAGCTAGCATGTCAGACATCCCAAGTCTCCCGGAAGTTCCGGGAGTCTCCCGCATATTGATAGCGGCTCCCTGATGCCCGCAAATCAGTTAAAATCTCCCGGAAGCAAGAGCGCGCAAGCGTAGCGCGCGCACGGCAGAGAGAGGGAGCGAGAGACCTTGCGTGTGTGCGCTAGTGTGCCTCGGGATTTTATCTCTACTTTCGAGCCGAATTAATCAGACCCCCCCCCCCCCCGTTGGAGATTTCTCGAACCGAACTAATTAGAACCGAATCCCCCCCCCCCCCCCCCCCCCTCGAACCGAATACCCGATTTCTTGACTCCCGGAAATGACTTTGTGCAGGTTGGGATGTCTGGCATGTCCTGCGTAAAAGTAATATAAAAAATAAAATAAAAACCACCTAATTACTTCTTGTGGCCTGCGTATTCACAACAGGTACAAATAGCGATGCAGATTAACACTAGGCGATTTCCTAGGCAGATATTGACTTGGGAATATATTAGGGGGAAGCACAGGCGAAGCACTGCTACTTTGGCGCAGAGATATCACGCCCAAGTAGCAGTGCTTCGCCTGTGCTTCCCCCTAATATAGTCCTTAATATATAAGTCAATATCTGCCTAGGAAATTGCCTAGTGTTAATCTGCATCGCTATTTGTACTCGTTGTGAATACGCAGGCCACAAGAAGTAATTAGGTGTTTTTTTTTTTTTATATATTACTTTTACTCAGGACATGCTAGCTGGCAACAAAGGATTCCATTCATTATGCTAAGCTAAGCTAACGCCGACCCTGTCAAACTAAAACAATGCATGCACTGAGACAAAAATGCATTTGCCCACCTATCTAAATGTAGGAAAGAAGGTGAATAAGCCCTATTTCAAAAAACGGTGGAGTGTTCCTTTAAATTGATCAAAAATGACAAAAAAGACATTTATAATGTTATAAAATAATTCTATTCAAAATGAATTATTTTCCTTTTAACTAAGATTTCATAGAAACATGAACAAATATTAGATTATATTGCAATGAATACAACAGTATGATTCAGCAGAGATTATCATGGGAACTCTAAATGTAATGTAAAACTCTAATGTAAGTTTTTGGGGCAGAAGGAGAAAATAACCCCTTTAGTTCAACCATTAATAAAGCTCTGCTTTCTCCTAAAGTTAATCAGCCAACTGCACTGTCACCATGCTGACCACAAGGGATGCTGGGAAATTTTGGCATTAGCTCTACATTCCACACAGTGAGCTCAACAGTGCCACCCTGTGGAATTAAATGCAATTCTCAACCAAAGCCTCTTGAAAAACCAATAGGGCAAATATTTTCCCCTTTTCATTTTGCAGAAGAATGACTGCATGTTATCTCTTTTTAATGTCTACTCACTGTATTTTTTCAGGTGCGTGTGGTCCAGGGTAAGGAACCTGCTCACCTGATCAGTCTGTTCGGAGGGCAGCCCATGGTGGTGCACAAGGGCGGCACCTCCAGGGAAAGTGGTCAGACGGCGCCAGCTGAAACTCGGCTGTTCCAAGTGCGCTCAAACTCCGCAGGGTGCACACGAGCGGTGGAGGTCAGCATCTGAAGTTTTCAATTGGTGGGAAGTTTTAAATATCCTCTTCTAATATTTGCTGTTTCCTCCAGATTGACGCAGTGTCCTCCAATCTGAACTCCAATGATGCCTTCGTCCTGGTGACCCCAGCTGCGTCTTTCATATGGGTGGGACGAGGAGCCAGTGATACAGAGAAACGTGGGGCGCAGCAGCTGTGTGACATCCTTGGAGTGTCGCCCTCTGAGCTGGGTGAAGGAGGAGAGGATGGTGAGAACTCGTTTGAAAAGTTCACCCATAAATGACAACTGTGTCATCATTTACTCATCCTCATTTTGTGCCAAAATTGTATGACTTTCGTTCTTTCATGGACACAAAGGGAGAAATTACGAAGATGGTCACTCTTTTCCATACAATTACAATAAATTGGGTTTAAAGTCACCATGAAATCAAAAGTGATATTGCAGTATTTATTATTTAATCATAATCTTTACTCAAAATAACTTCCCCTCCCACTTGCAGTGACTTCTCTTCTTTTTTCTGATGATGTGTTTACTGGCACGAGGGCGGGACAACCTGTCACTCACATGACATCACAACAATAGCAAACCACAACCATCCAATCAATTCCTGATTGACAAAATCAAGTCTCTCCCTACATTTTTTTCTTGTTCGAGAAGTCGTTTCACTCGAATGTACATCACAACTGGGAAGTAAAGACTATAGCAACTTCCGTTTCATGTAAAAAAAAAAAAAAGGCAAAAAAAAATATTTTCATTTTGGGGTGAATGTTCCTTTTAGAATGCATGAAAAATTAAAATAAAATAAAAATATATATATATATATTTTTTTTTTTTTTAAATTAATATTTAATTCCCAGTTCATTCTCTTATGTAAACCATCAGTGACCGTTTTTTATTAACTATTTATTATATCCAATTTATTATTTTGATATTTATGTTCTATTTTCTTCTTAAAAAGTATGATCCTCATAATTAAGCTCATTATACTTGCTTGTGCTGCAGGCAGCTTCTGGGACTCTCTGGGAGGAAAGGTCGATTACCGCACATCCGCCAGGCTGAAGGACAAGATGAATGCCCACCCGCCACGACTGTTCGCCTGCTCAAACAAAACTGGCCGTTTCATCGTGAGTAACGCACCCATATTTTTTTGTCTGCCCTGATTTGAATGAGAATATTGTCAGTGTAGTATGATGAAGAGTCACTCAATATGGATGCGCTGATATCCATGCAGATTGAAGAAGTACCTGGAGAAATGACCCAAGAAGACCTGGCAACAGATGATGTCATGATCCTTGACACCTGGGATCAGGTAAACTGACTACATTAACAGGATTGTTCTACATCACAAGGAGTTCTCATTTATCAGTTTTATGTTGCTTGCAAAAACTTCACAACTATTTTATTAATGTAATGAAATGCAACTGACATTCAGGGGAATAATGAAACATCACAGAAGTTTAATGAATCTTAATGTGTTTTACAGGTGTTTGTTTGGATCGGTAATGAAGCTCATGATGAGGAGAAAACTGAGGCGATGTCTTCAGGTGAGAATCAACACTTTAGACTTATCATAATGATAATTCACTGCATAAAGTATAAAGAGTAAGTAGAATATTGCCATCCTACTTCTACTATACTAGTGTGCCAAGTATGTATATTCAATTGACCTAGAGCACTTAATGGAATACTGTATCTCTATCCACTGTATCTATTTATTTTTAATAAAACTGCCAAAAGTTAATGCATTTACTGTGCAACAATGTAGGATTGTACTGTTCAATGCCTTTGGAATCACACCTATTGTTTCACATGCCATTGTTAATAAACAATAAGCAATACACAGAATTTACCTAGTATACACTCAGTCAGTATTTTATTCAAAACGTAATGGTGGTTTCTTTAGGTTATTTGGTTGAAATGTATACGGTTAATTGCTTGGATGAAAAGATATAAAAATATAACGTATATGGAGAAGAATGCACTTCCATTCGAATGTTTGAAATCAGTAAGATTTTTTTATATATATATATATATGAAATATTATTACTATTTAAATTAACTGTTTTCTATTTTAATATATTTTGGTAAAAATATAATTGTATAATATAATGATAAAACTGTATTTTCAGCATCATTACTCCAGTCTTCAGTGTCACATGATCCTTCAGAAATCTTTGGCGCTCAAAAATAATTTCTTATAATTATCAATAATGCAGACAGTTGTGCTGCTTACTATTTTTGTGGAAACCATGATAAATGTTTCTTCAGGATTTTTTGGTGAATAGAAAGAACAGCATTTACCTGAAATAGAAATATTGGTCACACTTTAGATTAGGGTAATAATAACTATGACTTTTGCCTCAGTAAACTCTAATACTGCTTTTTAATAGTTAGTTAATAGTATTAAGATAGTTGTTAAGTTTAGGTATTGGGTAGGATTAAGGGATGTAGAGAATGGTCATGCAGAAGGCGGCATGAATATGTGCTTTATAAGTACTAATAAACAGGCAATATCCTAGAAATAGACATGCTAATATGCAACTAGTTAATAGTGAGAATTGGACCCTAAACTAAAGTGTTACTGAAATCTTTTGTAACATTGTAAATATCTTAACTGTCACTTTTATTCAGAAAGGGTGCATTAAGTTAATAAATTATTCATTTATTTTTCCAAAAAACTGATTTTTGTATGGTAGTGTGTCATGAGGCATTTTTTCAATTAATAGTATCTATGTCCATCCTAGAGTCCAGTAGGTGGCAGTAAAGGTGGCAGTAATGTGGAACATTTTAATTGTTTTGAAACAGCAAAAGCAGATTGTGTCCTTTTATGAATCCTGTATTAAACTTTTTTTTTCTCTTTCCAGCTGCACAATACATCACGACGGACCCAGCCAACCGCGACTCACGCACACCTATTGTGAAGGTTAAACAGGGCTTTGAGCCGCCCACTTTCACAGGCTGGTTCTTGGGCTGGGACCACGACTACTGGAGCACTGACCCCCTGGAACGGGCCATGGCTGAGCTGGAGATCTGAACTTGAGCTGTCACCCCTGACCTTTAGACCCCACTGCCTTACTGCAAGCTGATCAAAGTTGCTCTTAGGCTACGTTCACACTGCAAGCCTTAATGCTCAATCCCCATTTATTGCTCAGATCCGATTTTTTTGTTTAGCTGTTCACATTGTTGTTTTAAATGTGGCCAGTATCAGATTCCAGTGGGAACAGATAATGGTCCCGAACTGCCCCGCATGCATAAAAAAAAACGATAAAAAGACGTCACGTTTATTTATTCTGTGATCTGCCGCGGAACCCAGCGAATTTATGCGCAGGCATAAACGAGGATGCAAAAAAAGAGAGCAGAGTTTTTAAACATGTATGATGTTTTTGCTTGTATATTGAGCTGTCACTGTAATACTTATGAGCTCTGACACATCACTGTCCTTCTCTGACTATCTTTCGCAAATGTCTTGATAACTTTGGCTGTGTAAATCTTTGAAGTGACCCCCATGAGCGCAGAATTGTGATGAATGTAGATCTAGAGTGGCGTAAAAGTCGCATGAATTCTGATATGACTGTTCAGACTGAGTTCACATTGCAAAACATCAGACCTGTATCACATTTAGGACCACTTTATGGAAGTGGCCCAAATCAGAATCGAAAAGATCAGATTCCATGTGGTTTGTGTTGTTTACACTGTCATGACAAAAACAGATCGGAGTCACGTATGAGCAAAGAAAATCGGATTTGGGCCACGTTTTCCTGCAGTCTGAACATAGCCTCAGATAAACCAATTTGATGCTTACGAGGATTTAATCATGGATTCAAAAACCAAAGCTGGTCCTTGGTCAGTAGAAAAGGGCTACCTTTAAATCAAGCACCTTACTGGCCTGGGCTTCAGTCACCAAACTTTAGGCAACTTCATAAATTCTATTAGGCTCCATTTGTGTGACTGCTTTGGGCTTTATACTATACATTTCCTCTTGTCTACTTGTTCAAATAAATGAGTGTATGTTGATGTGTATGCTCTCTGTTTATGTCGTATTGTTCTGTCATCTGACGTCTTTGCTGTAATCTTTACTATCATCTATCTCTGTCATACTTCCTGTCATCTCCTATTTCTCATATGAAGAGAACAGTGAAAGATCCCATGTATCTCTGAAGAGGACTGTCGTCAGAAAGGTTTCGATGGCATATTACCTCAGTATAATGCCAACAAAGTAGTCTTTTTAAGCACAAGGTTGCTTTGTGGTAACATGGGAAACCACTATATTTCTGCTGTGCACGTCAGAGAGTGAATTTTCATTTTTACCATACATGATTTTTGTTCGGACAAATGCGAAAATCGGATTAAAGGTTATTTAATGTGCGTTCTAAAAATCTACACAATTTGGATAATGAGGACACACATGAATGAATGGAATTATCTTGTATACTTTATTTTGCTGGCTGATAAGACTTTTATTTTGTTTTCTGTTTTATATCTGTACACGTTGTGCCAAGACAAGACGACAGAACAAGAATTTATCTGAACAAGGCAATGACTGTAGACAAGGACAAATGCATAGTACAATGCACAAAAGCTGTCGACTCATTTTTGGCACAAATGGAACTGATAAAAATCTTCACCTTGTTGCTTATGTATTTAAGTGTTTTCTCATTCATGTGTTTAACAATACATTGAAGCTTTTAAAGCTTTTAGGTTGTTGTCTTCGTTCTGTACACCTTATGTTGCTGAAGTGCTTGAGCCTGTATCAGAAAACATACAAGGATATTCTTATTAAAGTCTGTCAGAAACCTTTTTTTATGTGACAAGTTGTAGGATTAGAAAATTTAAAACTAAAACGGAAGTAAAAGGAATTCATTTAAAATAGAACAAAAACTTGACAAAAGCTTATAACAAAAACAACTAAAAATGAAACTAAAATGAACACTGAAAATATAAAAATAAAAGCCAATTTAAAATATTAATAAAATGGTATATTAAAAAAAAAAACATTGATGCACTCTTGAACGTTCCAGAGCTTACTAGCAGTATTAACAACCACATTTTTTAATTATTTAATCAGACTTAAGATCTGCCAAAACCTAAGACATGATTTTAACCAAAAATTGGCTTAAAATGCAAATCTTCAAACAAGATGGCCACGATTTACTGCATTAAATGTGCATTGCGATCAGGCCATGTGACGATGATGTAGCATAATATTGTTTAAAACGTACATTGTGAATTATTAATATATTAATAGTAATTATGAATGAATTTTACTTGCTATGTTTATTTAGGCAATATATTTTATTTATCTTCGGTAAGCTTTTTAATAATTCCATGGTCATTCTAAGTGAGCAATGACATCCCTCTACATGCAGAGGGCGCTGCGAGACTTTTTCAAAGAATCTAATGCTGCCTTTATCGAAGACATTCCCCTTTGTCTCAATTTAGATTTTAAATTTCAAAGTTTAGGATTCATATGCTGAGGATGTAAGAGGATTTATCCATAATCAACTCTGCATTACAGTTTTATCAGTGTCAGTATAGTGCACTTGATAAAAGTATTTGTTAAACCATAATCAGAATGTGGAATGGAAAAGGAGCTTGTCTTGTCATTGGTTGCATATCTGTTTTTTTTCTTCTTTTCTTCTATGAGGCCTTACTATACCTACACATGCAATGGAAAAACTGAATGGAAAAAGGCCTGCTGTTTATTTCTTGGGGGTTTTGGATTAGATGATTGTTAACATATTGGGTCAGTTGACTGCCTACAGATGGTGTACGAAAGCCCACAAAATGCATCCACTCATATAGAAACTTATTTTATAAGGGTCATTCCAAACAATGCTGCTTTTGCAAATCCTTCTGTACCTGAAATATAAACATAATTTCCCAGTTTTACTTCTTGTACAATAAAGAACCACAACCCAAAAAAGGTTTCCAGAGTGTTCCTCAAAGATTGATTTAAGCAACACAAACATGAATAGGTTTCTGGGAAAATAACAACACTTTGTTTAAAAGTAAAGAGTTTATTTACTTTTAAGTCATGAGAAAGATGACACTAAGAGAACGGGACAATCACACATGAAAAATATATGATATGCACAAAAATACAGTGCAAACAAAAAACATTCAATATTAAAATGCACATAAAAGTGAGCTGGCAATAACAACATGTGATATTCAACATATATCAGTTAAAAGACAGAATAAAGAATTATATATACTGTATATAGACTTGTGACTGATACAGGATGAAAAAGATATTTGAGAAATATAGTCCTAAGCAGCAGTGCAAGTGATTTACATCTTTTATGAGTCTGTAATTCCATCCTCTGATATTTGAAGCTGCAAATACTAATTACAAACACAAACATTGACCTCTATAGCCTTAATTTGTTTTCAGCTGCAGACCGACATTATAAAAAATATTATATTTCATGCATGAAAATGTCTGGCAGATAAAATATTACGATTTTTAAAATCAAGTGATAAAATATTTATGTGAAATTTATGTATAAATGCTAGATCTCTAATGCATTGTGGTTTTAAAAATCAACCAACATCATGTAAACCTGTAAATATTGATTCAGTAGTTGAAATGGATATGGCTTAAGGCTTTTATACATTAAAAGTCAGCGATAATTAAAGGTTTGAGAAAGCAAGTAAAAACTGGTTTAGGCACAATAAGCATTGCTGTCATCTGATACTATTCAAATATCCCTTTAGACGGTTTGCTTTCCATTTGGCGACCAAGCAGGTTAGTTACACATGCTTGAAACACAAGCACATGCACTCATGTGACCAGGAGATGTTCCATAAACTATAAACCAAAAAAAAAAAAAAAAAAAAAAAAAAGACACACTGCAATAATCAATGTCTAAAAGATCAGCCAGCTCTGGCCTGTACCACTGTTCTAACCTTGTAACAACCAGAGAAATTGTAAGCAATTTTAATTTCAATTTGCAAAGCATATTCAAAGTACAGATTTTTGGTACAAAAAACACATGCAAAAATTATTTTCTTTAGCTGCATCAGATTTCCTTCAGATAGAGGTTTTTACTAGGAACATCTACAGATCATACATTAAAAAACAGCTGTGAGTGTGTATGTGGCATATGTACAGTGGGGTCCAAAAGTCTGATCCAAAAGATCCAAAGCCCATCTTGAGTCACATGATTACCAATTTGCTCATTTGATTAGTGACCTCAAAACTTAAATATTTCTTCTTTTCATGTGATACTTTTTCTTAGGTTGCTAAAATGTTCAGGATTTTAAGGGTGCACTAAGTGACTTCTGAGAAACGCTACTGAAAGTGGATCGGACTGAGCGCCACGACTTATGGCCAATCAGCAGTAGGGGGTGTGTCCACTAATGATGGGAGAGGAGAGAAAGAAGAGCCAGAGGGAGATTTGAAGAAAGACTGTAGAAAGAGAGATGGCTGAGAGACATTACAAAAGAGACAAGGTCAGAGGGATATCACTGAAAAAAAAAAAAGGATCATGATTAGGCAAGATTATTTTAGAAAAGCTTTCCAGTGCCTGAAAATGGACGCAGAGGTTGCGTTGTTTCTGCTCCAAACATGAGTAACATTTGGTATGTTCCACAGAACCAAGATATGCAGTTGTTGTAACAGTTTTGAGTGTCATTGTTTGTCTGGAGCTGGTGTGCTGCTGCCGACTAACAATGAACTCTTGCTTGTATATACTCTTGTGTAATATAATTATGTTCAGTTTTTGCTCTTCCTTTACATTCGTTCATCATCTTCGCTTTATTTTTCGAGAAGCATTATTTTGCTCTGCTTCAGCTAAGATAAAGAAACATCTACTTTTGCATTGCGTGTTCGTGCATTTGCGGGGTGTGTTTGTTTGTGTTTCTCAGAAATCGCTTACTGCACCTTTTAATAGCAGATTTCACTGTGGTCTCAGACTTCTCGATCCCGCTGTCCATTTTACTCACATGAGTGGATATTATGTAACGCCAGTCTGTTAATTTCTGCATGGATGCATCTGTTTGTGTGCATGTGTTTGTGGCTGGCTTTATGTGGCTTAGTGCTTCAGGAAGGACTGCATCATGTCAATGGGCAGGGGGAAAATGATAGTGGAGTTCTTCTCGGCTGCGATGGTGTTGAGGGTCTGAAGGTAGCGCAGCTGCAAAGCTGAGGGAGACTCTGCGATCACCAGAGATGCCTCCTTCAGTGCCCGTGACGCATTCATCTCTCCCTCTGCGGCTATCACCTACAGACAGCAAGAGAGGTGTGAGACAAAAAACTTGTGCGTCTTGATTTTTGCAAACCACATATACCGCACCAAAATTCCACCCCTTAAACCAGTTTCAAATTGACACCCACTCTTTGCCCTTTATGGCATTGCTCTTTTAATCAGCTCAACTGGTTTTGCTTTATGACCCAGATTGGACATCAAGTGATGAACTGATACAGCGCCCAAATTATTTAAAAAAAATAGGAATCTTAATAGCAATACATTATTAATTTGATCACAAAATGTATAGGTTTAACAATATGTAAAATTTAATTTACGATTATTAAAATGATAGTTTTTATATGCACAAATTTAGTAAATGATTCTAAATGTCTCTTAATGGTTTTGTGATCAGAACAAACAATGCTTATGTTGCAATGCAAGCAAACCTGTATTTAATATATACTGGGTCATGTTGATCTTTGTCTTGCATAATTTTTGAGGATAACGTCATGCCACGCAACCAGTCCACACTCGCATCTGGGTAATATTTGTGTTTAAATATATTTCTACTAAGTGACAGATGAATTTGTGCCTAAATAGGGTGAGTTGAGAACCACTGCTGTACATTACTTCTTATAAAAGTGTCTGCTATATATCTCCATGCAGAGAGGTACCGTTTACTAACTAGGACAGTGGTTTGCCACTTCTAGCTGTGTGGTTGGTGTAGGTAGGGGGAGTGATTTAAAGAAAACATACTTGTATCTGAACTAAGCACTGAAGAGTAATTGTCCACCAAAAATAAACTCATTAACTTCCTTTCCCATGTTCTTCTGAGAGCATATGTACATTTTTAAGCGGAGCAACTTCTATTGCAAACAGAAGAGGTTAACCGAGCATACAGCTGGAAATGCCAAAATACTGACTCTCACATAAATCAACAGATATATTAGTGGAAACAGGAAAGGAGTTGTCATTTCCGGATTTCTATTAGACTATTGCAGTAGTCTTGCCTCAGAACAGTGAACGTTTACATTCAGCTCCAACACAGTACAAAAATAATTTGGTCTATAGTATGTACATGCATGTACATGAAAGGACGATTAATATGTTTGCCAGCTAAATCCATCCGTTGTCCTAGAGTATCTTTTGTGTGTAGTGTTATGTCCAGAGCCGTAAGGGATTGTTGTTGTGTCCAGTAATTGCCACCTGACTTTAATAATCAATGGCCTGTTGTGATTGGATGGAGAGAGTATTTAAACTGCAACCATCATCAGAGCTGTGTTGGTTAAAGCAAGTAGATGGTGGCTCTGTGTATCCTTACTTCAATAAGTTTAACACAAATGAGGAAGAGTTTCTTTCCTTTGTGAAATATGTGGTTCTTATTCTTTTGTAGAGTTCTATTCTTTTGTGAAATATGTGGATATTTGGGTTATTGTTGTGAATGTCAATTCTGGGGCTTGAGATGGGGTGGTTTCATGCTGTTGCAGACTCATTCACCACCATCCATTTTGCTGCTGCGTTCTTCCCCTAGAGCCTAGACCAATCAGGTAATCGTAACAGTGCAATGAGGAAAATGCTACATCAGACTTTTAGTGATCTGCTATATATAAAGTTTTTCATTACTCTTGTAAAAAGTATAATTTTTACAAGTCTTTCTAAGACTACAAACAGTATTTTCAAAAAGTATTTCTTTAGACAGTTCAACCACATATTTGTAATGGATGAATGGCACTGCATTTGATAATACCAATTTTCCTCCTGAAGTCTACTTATAATGTGAAGCAAGGCATTAAAAACAGTCCTGATTTGGTTTAATATAAACATTTCCATCCTCTTTCTGACCTGCATATCAAAAGCATGTTACCTTAGCTCTGGCCTCTCTGGATGCTTCAGCTTCGGCAGCCATGGCCCTCTGGAGCTGCTGGGGCAGTTTCACATCCTTAATCTCCACACGTTCCACTTTAATACCCCAGTCATCTGTGGCATCATCTAGCGTGGACTAAGGAAAAAACAAAGTCAAGTCTAAACACTTCTTCTCAGAGATTCCTTAAAGCTTCATGCTTCTCAGGATTTTGAGCGCTGTGCCAAGCTGTGCCTGCCATTAAGATTGTTCACCATATTTTTTTTAAAAGGATGTCAGATGAAATGAGCGAACATAGGGCCACGTGCAAACTGAGGAAGGCGCTAGCAGTGAAGTCGAGCTAGAGATGTCAGCATCTCAGCTGAGCTACATTGACTGCACTGCCTGAAGACATGCAATGTCTAGTTGAGTCAGGTCTGAAACCAATTCAATGTGAGATTAAAGGGTTAGTTCACCCAAAATTTTTACTTCCGTCATCATTTACTCACACTCATGTCATTCTAAACGAAGAACTTTTTTTGATGAAATCTGAGAGCTTTCTGTCCCTCCATAGATGGCAGTGCGACGACCACTTTGACGCTTCAAAATGTTCATAAAGAGATCGTAAAACGAATCCATATAAATTGAGAGGTTTAGTCCAAATTTTCTGAAGAGACAAGATCACTTTATACGCTGAACAGATTTAATTTAGTCTTTTATTAACATATTAACATTCATCAACTGACATCAGTTATGGTAAACGGAAGCTCAGGCATGTTCGCTTGGTGTGCAAGAACCAATGAGGTTCATTCTCGTGTTACGCAGCACGTTTGAGCTTCAGCGAGAACCAATGAGGTTCATTCTCATGTTACGCAGCACGTTTGAGCTTCAGCGAGAACCAATGAGGTTCATTCTTGTGTTACGCAGCACGTTTGAGCTTCAGCGAGAACCAATGAGGTTCATTCTCGTGTTACGCAGCACGTTTGAGCTTCAGCGAGAACCAATGAGGTTCATTCTCATGTTACGCAGCACGTTTGAGCTTCAGCGAGAACCAATGAGGTTCATTCTCATGTTACGCAGCACGTTTGAGCTTCAGCGAGAACCAATGAGGTTCATTCTCATGTTACGCAGCACGTTTGAGCTTCAGCGAGAACCAATGAGGTTCATTCTTGTGTTACGCAGCACGTTTGAGCTTCAGCGAGAACCAATGAGGTTCATTCTCGTGTTACGCAGCACGTTTGAGCTTCAGCGAGAACCAATGAGGTTCATTCTTGTGTTACGCAGCACGTTTGAGCTTCAGCGAGAACCAATGAGGTTCATTCTCGTGTTACGCAGCACGTTTGAGCTTCAGCGAGAACCAATGAGGTTCATTCTCATGTTACGCAGCACGTTTGAGCTTCAGCGAGAACCAATGAGGTTCATTCTCGTGTTACGCAGCACGTTTGAGCTTCAGCGAGAACCAATGAGGTTCATTCTCGTGTTACGCAGCACGTTTGAGCTTCAGCGAGAACCAATGAGGTTCATTCTCGTGTTACGCAGCACGTTTGAGCTTCAGCGAGAACCAATGAGGTTCATTCTCGTGTTACGCAAAACGTTTGAGCTTCAGCGAGAACCAATGAGGTTCATTCTCGTGTTACGCAGCACGTTTGAGCTTCAGAGAGAACCAATGAGGTTCATTCTCGTGTTACGCAGCACGTTTGAGCTTCAGAGAGAACCAATGAGGTTCATTCTCGTGTTACGCAGCACCTTTGAGCTTCAGCGAGAACCAATGAGGTTCATTCTCGTGTGTTACGCAGCACGTTTGAGCTTCAGCGAGAACCAATGAGGTTCATTCTCGTGTGTTACGCAGCACCTTTGAGCTTCAGCGAGAACCAATGAGGTTCATTCTCGTGTTACGCAGCACGTTTGAGCTTCAGCGAGAACCAATGAGGTTCATTCTCGTGTTACGCAGCACGTTTGGGCCACCGTAAGAGGTTTGTTCTCGAGCGTCAAGAAGGTTCGGTTGAGCTTCTGTTAATGTTCACTGATCAATGTGTGAATAAAAGCATAAATTCAATCTGTTCATCATAAAGCAATCGTGTCTCTTCAAAAAAATGTGACTAAACCTCTAAATTCATATGGATTCGTTTTACGATATTTTTATGAACTTTTTGAAGCGTCAAAGCGGTAGTTGTGTAGCTGTCAATGGAGGGACAGAAAGCGCTCAGATTTCATTAAAAATATCTTCATTTGTGTTCCAAAGTTTAACTAAAGTCTTACGGGTTTGGAACAAAATGAGGGCGAGTAATTGATGACAGAATTTTCAATTTTGTGTGAACTAACCCTTTACACTTCGATTTTCATTTTGGGTGATCTATTCCTTTAAAAAATATAACTCTTGTTTTTAATATTTGTATGTGTTTAGTGTGATACCTGCATACTATGGGCGATTTCCTCACGGTCAGACAGGATCTCTGCCAGGTTCTTTGTACCCAGCACATTCCTCAGGGTGGTCTGTGCCAACAGACGAGTGGCCGCATCAGCATTGGTGATGTTGGCCACTGCCAGTGTTGCGTTTTGAACACGGTAGTAGACTACACCATCTACACTCACTGTCACAGAGTCCTTTGTCAGAACCTATGAGGAAGCACACAGGCTATTCAACAGGGTGATATTCTGCAGAACACAAGAAAAACAACTACACTAAAATCTATATTTAATACAAATATCAATAAAACTATGCAAAGCTATACTACTAGTTAAAAGTTTGGGATAAGATAATTATCTGTTTTTGAAAGATGTCTCTTAAGGCTGCATTTCAAAATAATATTGTGAAATAATTTTACAATTTAAAATTGGAATATATTTTAAAATCGAATTTATTCCTGTGATGCAAAGCTGAAATTTGAGCATCATTACTCCACACTTTAGTGTCACATGATCCTTCAGAAATCATTCTAATATCCTGATCTGTTGCTCAAGAAACATTTCTTAGTATTAGGCAAGGCAAGGCAAGTTTATTTATATAGCACATTTCATACACAATGGCAATTCAAAGTGCTTTACATAGAAGAAATTAAAATAATAAAAGAAAAAAGAATAATTAAAACAGTTTAGAAAAATAAAATAAAATACAGTACAAACAGTCGGACGAACATTGGCACAGTGCTCATTCAGTAAATGCACAGCTAAACAGATGTGTTTTGAGTCTGGATTTGAATGTGACTACAGTAGGAGCACGTCTGATCTCCTCTGGAAGCTGGTTCCAGCTGCGGCTGGCATAATAGCTAAAAGCGGACTCGCCATGCTTAGAGTGAACCCTTGGTATTTCTAGCTGATATGATCCTTGTGATCTGAGTAATCTGTTGGGTTTATATTCAGTGAGCATTTCTGCAATGTATTGAGGTCATAGGCCATTGAATGATTTTTATACCAGTAATAATACTTTAAAATCAATCCTAAATTTAACTGGGAGCCAGTGTAAAGACCTGAGGACTGGTGTGATGTGTTCATATTTTCTAGTTCTGCTCAGAATCCTGGTGGCAGCGTTCTGTATGAGCTGCAACTGTCTTATGGTCTTTTTGGGAAGGCCAGTGAGGAGTCCATTACAATAATCCACCCTGCTGGTGATGAAAGCATGCACAAGTTTCTCTAAGTCTTGTCTGGAAACAAAGCATCTAATTCTTGCAATATTTTTCAGATGATAGTATGCTGATTTAGTTATTGCTTTGACATGACTACTGAAACTAAGGTCTGACTCTAGTAGTGTCACACCAAGATTCCTGACTTGATGTTTAGTTGTTTGACCCCTAGAGTGAAGGTATGCGTTCACCTTGAGAACTTCATCTTTGTTTCCGAACGCAATGACTTCAGTTTTGTCTTTGTTTAACTGAAGAAAGTTTTGACACATCCAGCTGTTGACTTCATCAATGCATTGGCAATTTGGCACAGGGATTCAATTGGGCTGTAGTCGTTAGGCGATAGGGCCAAGTATAGCTGTGTGTCGTCTGCATAGCTGTGGTAAGCAATTTGGTTCTTTCTCATTATTTGGCTCAATGGGAGCTTATACAGGTTGAACAGGAGTGGTGCAAGAATTGAGCCTTGAGGGACTCCGCATGTCATGGGCGTCCACTCAGACTTATGGTCACCTATACTCACATAATAACCTCTCCCATCTAAGTATGACCTGAACCATTTTAGGACTATCCCAGTAAGCCCCACCCAGTTTTCCAGCCTGTCAAGAAGTATGTTATGATCGATGATTATGATTATCAATGTTGAAAACAGTTGTGCTGCTTAATGTTTTTCTGGAAACTGTGATATACTACCAAAAGTTTGGGATAAGTAAGATTAAAAACAAAAATAAAAATGAATACTTTAATTCAGCAAGGGAATATTAAACTGTTCAAAAGTGACAGTAAAGTCAAAATACAAAATATTTCTATTTCATATAAATGCAGTTCTTTTGAACTTTCTATTCATCAGCAAATCCTGAAAAAAATGTATAACAGTATCAAAAATATATATATATTAAAATAGAAATAATTTATTTTAAATTGTAAAAATATTTCACAATATCACAGTTTTTACTGTATTTTTATCAAATGAATGCAGCCTTGGTGAGCACAAGAGACTTCTTTTAAAAACATTTTGAAAAATACTAATTATTATGTATAACTTTTGACTGGTAGTGTATATGACAAATGTCTTTAAAAGATTTAAATATTTGTCATTTAAATATGTGATAAAAAATTGCAGAACTGGCTCCCTGTAAACTCCAACCACCTATTTGCACTTTTTGGGATGTCAAACTACAGATGGCTTGCTCATAGTACCTGCACATTAAACTGTAGCAAAAGCATTAACATCTTAACAAAAATTACACACTTCTACTTCCAATTGATGCTTTTCATGGGTAAAAACAAAGAATGAAGTTAAAGATTAGTGTTTGTGTTTGTGCATGTGATCTCACCTCCTGAGGGGGGATATCAAAAGTGATGGTGCGCATATCCACATTGATAAAGCTGTCTGTGCACGGCAATATGAAGAAAAGACCTGTGTGAGACAACACACAAATACAGCAAAATATTTGAGGAACATAACAGCAGCAGACACTAATAATAATCAGTAACTCCTAGTAACACAGACCTGGTCTTCAATAAGTGCACAACTGGCAATCTACCAAATACCACTCTCCCCGCCAACTGGACTCAGCTGACAGCCTTCACGTGTTTAATGAATGATCGCACTAGCATCTGTTTTAATTATTTACAGTAAAGAACAGTAACAACAGTTAATAGGATTAGATTTTATTACTAGAACATAGAACATACTACTATACTGTGTGTGTATATATATATATATATATATATATATATATATATAATATATATATATGTATATACACCACCACCCAGTGTAATGTCTGTGCTACAGCTTCCCTAAACTAACAGTATTGGTGATAACCAAAATATTTTTTTATGTTTCTGTAATGGTAAATCCAGCAGTATGTGTAAGCTCTTTAGTCACAGTTGGCCAAGTCAAAGTCCAAACTTGAATCCTATTGAACAAATTTGGGATTTAGTGGATTCAAAGATAGATAGCACAAAAGTTTAATCTTTGAGGAACAACTAGAAACTATTTGGAAGTCAATAACAACAGAGAATGTGGAATGCAGCAAGAATGCATTCATCATTCGAATATATTGTAATGTATGAATTTCTTTAAAAAATCGTACGTGTGTGTGTTTGCTACTTGTAACTTTGAGTAGCTGCCATGTGATTGGCTGCTTAGATATTTGCATTAACGTGCAGTTGAACCTAATAAAGTGTCCGGTGAGTGCACATATAGTATAGTATGTAAAATTAATTTAAAAACTTAAAAAAAAAAAAAAATTGGACAAAATAAAAATGCTGAGTATAAAATCAAAAGGCTTTGAAGAAAACCAGAACAATAAGAACAGTTTGGCAGTATGTGACGAGGAAGACAAGCAGGTCTGCGTGTGTGGTGTGTGTGTTTGTGCTGGTGCTTTAGTAATACTTAATGCGTTTCATTTGTCATCCCTGTAGTTTATAATCTAAAATAGATTCTTAGATTTAGATTTTCAAAGAGTCATCAGGATTTGTTAGTCTCCTCAGAGGTTTGTATAACCTACTGTGTAAAATTCCGCTCACATTCCACCCTAAATACAGCCATGGAGGAGGAGCCACTGCAGATTGTTAACAGACCCCAGCCAGAAGCCTCAAAGAGAACCAAGAAATCAAGCTTACTTTTCAGGCCTATAGTATAAATGACATAAAGCCATAAAGAAGGAATTTATTGCCTCAAAAAGAACTACTGAAAAGGTAATGATGAAGAAATTTGAGTTCACAATATAAAGCCTTGGGCATAAGAGGGGTAAAGTATGTGGACTAACTCTAATAATAGACCCTACCCTCATAAGTTCATTCCTGGAGGGAAAGCCCTGCGGATTCATATTCCAAAACACAGCACGGACATATTCCAGAGACACCAACAACAATCACAGCCATAGTGTCATTAACGCTAACTTAACAAAGAGATTTAAATATCCTAAAGGAAATATCAGTGTTTGCTAAAGCAGTTAAAGGTCCCATGACATGAAATTTTCACTTTCTGAGGTTTTTTAACATTAATATGAGTTCCCCTAGCCTGTATATGGTCCCCAAGTTTCTAGAAATTTTAATCGGTGTAAATCGAACTTTTGCTATCTTTCTCTGACTTTGAGAAAATGGAAGCTCAATCGCGCTGATCTTGAATCTCCTCCTTATGACGTTATAAGGAGGAATGTTACCTCCCCTTTCTCTGCTTTGCCCGCCCAGAGAATATTTTCCGCCCATGAGAAAATGAGCTAGGAAGTAGGAACGCGCGCGCGCGATTTTAGTTTGTCCACAAGAGATATAATGGCTTTTGAGCGAGCGAAGCATAATAATTGCTCAATAATTGGATGTACAAATGAACACCGAGGGGTTAATACAGAGCTGGGCTTGCTGAACGTCTGAAACTAAAGTCTGGATCAGTACCAACTCTCTTTGGTTACCTAGCTTGTTACACGTAGAATGTGGCTGTAACATTAGCTATGCAGTTACTTGCGCTAATGTAAAGGTAGACAGCATCAAGTATGTGTGTGAATACACACACTGTAACGCGAGTGTTGTACACTTCTTTGTTATTTGGATAGCGTTTTCCTGTTGGTTATATGGCGCGCGCGATATCCGCATTTCAAGATCGCAGAGCTTGATGTAATTGTAATAAGATAAATTACAGACGTTACAGATCTCCCGTGAAAAGGCAACAGTAGGTTAGCGTTAGCTACATGATAATAACTAAACCATCCGAATAAAGTACCGTATCCAGACATAATATTTTAAACTAACCATTCGGAAACGTCCTGCTGGAGCTGCTGAGTTGCAACTTCTTCATCCGTTGCTTCTCCATCTGGATCAGATTCTGGGTCAAACTGAAATGCTTGAACGATTGCGTGTCTCCGTGCCATTGCAATATATCCAATGTAAACATGCATGGTCTACCGTTGCCGCAGATGGTCGAGGCCACACCCACCCTCCACCTTACGCCGCCTTTCTCCTCCTCATTAACATTTAAAGCTACAGACACCGAAACGGCCCGTCTGAACTGGAAGCCAAGCGGCAACCTCCCCGTCTCTCCCTTGAAACCAACACGGAAGTGAGTTAAACTGTAATTCGTTGACTGGCCGCTTGAGGCTGTTGTCAGAAGTGAGTCAAATCTGTATCTCCCTCATGTTAAAATGACCAACTTTACAGCAGAAAAAAACGTGTTTAAAGCCTGGTGTCTGTATGTGGATTTGGTCTATACAGCTAATTTTGCCCTTCATAACAACTGTGAGGGGGGTGAATTATTTTATAACTCGTCCGTTTAGTTGATTAATATTTAAATTTAAGGGTGTGGCCAAGCCACTTGAGTGACAGATGGATTGCCGCTGTCAGTGCTAGCCGTTTGTCTGCTGTTACTAGCCGTCACTTCACCTCAGCAATGTTAGGTGCTGAACTTGCCATCTCTGCAGTGTTTGTGCTTTTTTCGGGATTATCATTTCATACAATTTTAATACTTGGGTAACGTTACAAAGCTCACGTCTTTGGATTCCGTCGTTATCGTTCGAGAGAACAACCGGCGCTGTATTTCAGTTGTTTTCCTCTGTGAACATGCACTAATGGATGTCTGACAATTTCGTTGCTTTTTGGGGTTTTCAAATTTAAAACGTCAATAAATGCTCGTTTGTTCTGCTCCCATGGAACAGATGGATTATAATATGCTTATGTAGGTTACCGTCAGATGAAATCATGCAGGCGTCGGCGCTTTCTCCGTCCGTGAATGAGCGCGGATTTTCTAGCGCATTTACTTGCACTTCAAAGGCAATATATCTATGGTTTAACGGTTAAACCATAACCCATTTGAGAGACGGCCAACATCAGAATTTAAAATGGACTGAATAAGCTCTCTCTACGAACTTGAGCGATGCCGCGCTGACGGACCATGAAAGAGTGACGGACATGTATGCACATAAATCAGTCACACACAAACACTCTCGAAGTAATACACAGTCTCACTTGTAGCCATGTCTTTTAACTATTACAATATTTCGAAGGGCATAAATAGGAACGTTTAATTGGCTTTACATCATCAGCTAACTCGATCACGTCGAGCTTGGTGATTTCAGATAGCCAGGCTCCTCAGCTCCACTCACGCTCCGCCTGTTTGTCCATTTTCTGTTATCCGGGAGTGACGCAAGGCCAAGATGGCGACGGCCGGCTCCGCCCACTTTAGGCTTCAAAAATGCTCTTCAGAAACCTACGGGTGACGTCACGGACACTACGTCCATATTTTTTTACAGTCTATGAAGGAAGCTCATTCTGGGACTGGCTTATAGTGGCTATAATTCTGCACTGAGACTGCATTTTTGGAAAGAGATTTCAGATACAGTACTAGGGACCACTAAGGCCTATATTAAAGCCTACAAAAAGTAGCATGTCATGGGACCTTTAAAGAATAGTTTTGCGCAAATTAAATGTTGCATCACCACCTTTTTTTACATTTAAGAACCATCACAATTCAATATGCAAATAAGCACATGAAAGAAGACCAATTGCAACCGCAGTATGCAAGTATTTCAATTATGTCATCATTGTTGGTTTACACAAAGAATGGAAACGTTCCATCTATGTAAGTAAAAGGGATAGGCTAGTTCACTCAAGAATTTAAATTCTTTTGTGGGGCACCATTGACTTCCATAGTATTTTGGTTCCATACTACGGAAGTCAATGGGGCCCATCCACTGTTTGGTTACAGACATTCTTCAAAATACCCTCCTTTGTGTTCAGCAGATCAAACAAATTCATACAGTTTTTTGGAACAACTTGAGGGTGAGTAAATTATGACAGAATTTTCATTTTTGTGTAAACTATCCCTTTAATGGGACATTTTCCAATTTGAATCTGAAATTCAAAAATAGCATATCTAAGGGTACGGTCACATTAGCGAAATGTCGGCGAGATTTCACATGCAAAAAAGGTCCAATGTCGCTTTTGAATAGTGTACTGTAGCAATGTGTGAAGCACAGCTCACACAGAATTCACTTTCAAAGCAGATTTCTGTTGGTAAACGTGGCGAATTTGCGTGACCAATTTGAACAAGATTAAAATCTGTGTGGGGAACTTATTCGCCTTCTCATGAAAGTCCTGACCGCATGGATTCCTACTGAAATGACTAGATTTTGCCCACAAAATTTCACAGAGCAAGGGTAAATGTGGGCGTAGCATAAGGCTGAATTTATCGCCAAAAGAAAGTTTGGGTTGAGTCCATCTGTTAAATGGTCTGAGCTGAATGAATTTGCTGAATTTTTTAAGCAGAAGAAGGAAAAGAAAAGGAAAAGTAGAGGATGAAGAAGAAAAAGAAGGTTGAGGAGGATTATCAATACAGTGCTGTCTTGCAAGTACTTTAGCTTAAGTTACCAAACATTGAGATATATCCAGTCGCCAAGATCAACCTCTATGAAAATCTTATAATCACAGTGGTGACCACAGTGCTGTGTGGAACCTGATCCCAAATTCTTATATGTGACATCATGGCAGCAAGGCCCCAAACAAAACGAATGGTTATCAGACATCTGGTTAAGTGATTTTTATGATTTAGATAGAAGGCAAGAGTGCAGGTCTGAGGTCTTATGAGGTCTGACTAACCTGACATTACAACCTTAGATTTTTATCACCTTTTCATATAGCTTTACTATTTAAGCAAGGTCACTATGCAAGATAAGATCATTATGTGCCGCTGAAATAAAAGCTTGATTTAAAACGTGATGCTACCCAGGAAATATGATCTTTTACAGATGTCTCGGAAATGTACACATGCTTATTGGGTTAGATGCCTATTTCCTGAATATAATAAATGTTTTATTACATTTTCTCATGATTGAACAAGGTCAAATGATTTAATGTGCATTTTTGTGTATATACAGTACAGTATATCGTCCTCAGCTGAATTATCCTGACACTGAAAAAGGAGTTGTTTATTCGGGTCAGCAGAAATGCAAAACAGATCGCTTCTGTTTTTCTACAGCACAAGCTTGCGTGCTTTTGCCTTGTGACAAGCAGGGATTGTGGTGGACGGCCACAGCACAAATACAAACAACGTTTAACCACACACAATAATAACACAAGTAGTGTGATCACTGATTAAAGACATGATCATTATCACATGAAACACTTAAACCAGCAGCACTGATTAAATCAGAATGATCAAATGATATTGATTTTTTCCTTTACCTGGTCCTTTGGCTCCTCCTCGTAAAATGCGTCCAAGGCGAAAGATAATTGCCCTTTCGTATTCCTTCACTATCTGTAGGAACAAGAAGTATTTTTATCTCATAAAAAGAGCTAAATTACAGCAATTTAAAACAGTGGAAGGTAAAACGGCCTCTAACATAATTTAGATGTTGCATGGCAACCTTTATCAAGCTTTCGTCATCTCTCTTTTAAAGATAAAGATGATAAAGATAAGGCATGAAAAGGAATTGGACTACTTGGTGGGCCTGCGGTCAAAACCAAATTTATTTACAAAATAAAATATTAGGGATCCCACACCTTTTGACTTTTCCAACTGTTCATGATTTCCAAATAAAAATTGTGAAATCAGTCTATAGAGATTGCACTGATGAAGGGAAATATCTAGCTAATGAATCATTTGTTGAGTTGTGCTTGTGAATAACTAGAATTTTTTTTAAGGGATGCACAACTTATAGATATTATATTAGCTGATAGTAGATTTCTTTAAATTTATTGGAAATATCATTTGATATTTGAAATATCAGTCAATACAATTTAACAAAACAATTTTAATACAGATACAGAAAAGGCTGTGGTTTCTGTTGGGCCATCCCTGCTTGGGATTGAAAGCACTTGACAACAACAAGCCGTATGACATCACACTAATTAAAGGACCACCGCTAAGTACCTTAATGCACATCCATATGGAAAGAGGCAGGGTCAGCAACGTGAGCAGAATGGAGAAAAGCACCAGGATCCATCCACACAAGCCAATGTCACTGTCTGTGTTTTCCAAGGCTGAAAGGCAAAACAAGCATGCCTATGCATAAACTTGCAGTATTTTACTATACTACTAAAAGAGATAAAAGGTCACACACAATTGCGCATTACCCTAACATAGCTCAAAAAAACTGATGGGTTACATGAGTTCAAACATGCAAAAACAATATTTTAGCTTCAAGCTGAAGTGCATGCATTAGAGTGGTGGTTTACAAATGTGTCTATCAAGGGACTTCTGCAGCACATTACCAACATTAAGAACATCTTCATTAGCCATTCTACCCACACTGAGAAAATCAAGAAACACATTGCAAATAAACGCTTCTCTACAGTTAAAAACAAAATTAACAAACAAAACTGCCATTGCTTTGCTTCCAAATTTCACCTACCTGGAGTATCATCAATCGTGTGACACCATCGATCTATAGAGAAATGTAACTGTAAGGCTACTGTATATGTGGCCTAAGCTAAGGCTATTAGTCTACAAGCCCATATGCCCTATAAGGGATAAGACGTGTCTTTTAGCAGATGCAAATACATCCAGGGCAAATTACATTTACTGATGGGACAGTCAGAGCAAAGTAAGATTGAGTGCTAAGGATATGATTATTGAGCAGGACAGTGATCACAGTAATTGAAGAATGATTAAATCATCCCTTCTTTGTACTGACCTCACAATCTTTGCATTAAACTCTAGATCTTTGACCACCAGCCACATGATAAACTCCTGAACTGAATCTTAAACTCAATGCATTTTGACAGGATGTTCAACACAAATAATCAGAATAATTATAGACATTTAGAAGAAATGCAGATGCATTATTGTTGTATTACTACTTTTACCATGCTATACTATAATAACACACTATACCATACCATACTATATTGCATAAAACTATCACACCATACCATAGTATGCTACATTTTTCATTATTATACCTTTATTATTTTGAGAGATACAAAAATAAACAACAAAACATCAGGTCATTGTTGTGATGAATACAGAATTTCTGTGTGGAGTGCTACAGGACTATGACTATGGGGTATGATGAGCACCTGTTGTTGCCCAGTGTGGCACAGGAAAAAAAAAAGAGGCACACCCATGGTGCACTACCAATAATAACAGACCTTGAAGAAAAAGAAGGGGAAGCATGGACTTACTACCAATGTTTATCTATTTTCTAAAGCGTTTTTTATGTATTTTTAAAGGCAGCAGAGGCATCTAGTATGGCCTTTTCGTTTTACGTGAACTGAATGCTGCGTATATCCAACGAACACAACGATGCAAACACGTGATATTTAATATAATAATAATTCAATAGTAGCCTAACGTTACCTATTTGTCGATCCCTCCTTTCCTTCTCTCTCATTGCAGCTGTTTCCCTGCCATCTTCCATTGTATGAGATATCTTTGAATTATTCAGGGTTGATATGGAGTAGATCTTCAAAACCCTTCCAGTAGGAGATCGCTTCTCAGTAGTGGTTTTCTCCACGGGACATGTCGGACTCAATGGTCAGACTCTACGTGCGCTTCAGCCCCCCTCTGAATGTAAGGGGTTGGGCTGAGTGGGGGTGGGCGGGCATTACTGTTGTCTGTGACCTAAAAACGGAAGTGGGTAGAATTATACATCCAGTTCGGTTCCGATGTCGTAAAAAATGCAATTCATTTTCTCCATGGGGAAAATGATTTTAAACGATAAATTATAAACCTTTTAAGACAGACCTTTAAACGTTGTTAATCGATGTTGTATGATTTTGTTGTAACTATGATTTTTGTAAAATATATTAATCGTGTTTAACAGCGGAATTCCTAGTTAAAAAAAAAAAAAAAACTACATAACCCATAAATCTGCAGTTAAATCTCCACCAATCAGAGAATCGAAACAAAGAACTCGCGCCAACAGAACTCTTTATCGTCCTCGCTCCCACTTCATGGCTTGAAGCCCTGAGAAATGATGCGATATAGTCAAGTACTTAGCCTACATGCTTGTGTATATGCATATTTTTTTGCAGTAAACGTAAAATATATTGTTTCTATATAACATAATCAACTGATTTATATGTATCCATCATTTGTAAACATCAATCCATCGACCAATCACAGTCATTTGTGATTATTGGGGTAAGGCAGTTTAAAACAGATTTGAGTTGAATGTAGACTTTCTGAGCCCCTTTGCGCCCCCTGGAGGAGGATACCATTGGCAAATGGCAACTTTTATAAGTAAGCAATATTTGCCTCCCAATGGGAAAGAAACTGACTCAACCTGAAACAAAAAGTACTATTGCTATCGAGTGTTGTAGAGTGATGTGCATACTACTCTTATTCGTCATTTGTTATTCCCATTCATTCGAGAAGAAAAGAAGCAATTCGGTAGACGATAACAGATGAGCTGCAAAGTTAAGTGCAAAAATAGCTAGTACAGATATGTATACAGTATGTGTAATAGGGCTATAATACAAGAGGAGATTAAGTAACTTAGGTGTGTTAAAGGAATAGTTCACGTAAAAAAAGCTCTCATTTACTCAGTCATAATGTTGCAATATGAACCAATGTCATACTGATAGAGCTATGTGAAGTGTGACATGGGCTCTTTAAGGTTTTCTTGAAGATAAGCTTTTCATTTGGGTGTTGTTTAGGAAATTATGATTTAATCCTTAAAAAATTAATGACCATGAAAAGCAACTTGAAGGAATTATACAGGCCAATTTTTTGCTACGTCACAATCATTAAAAAAATCGAATATTAGCCTACACAATTAACAATTTGAAAATGCTACATAATGCAAAATGTGTCTATAAAATCACATTTTGGTACCACATCCTTGCTCTGTGGTTTGTAATAGAGCAACAGAGAAAAGGTGATAAATTAAAAATACTATTATAAATCACTTCATAATCATATTTAAAGAATTCATTTAATTTTTTTTTTAAATATAGCTTTTTTGCATTTTGCTTCAGTGTTCATCTGTTTGTTGAAAAAAAGGTTTCTCCTGCTCACCAAGACTGTATTTATTCGATCAAAAATACAGCAATATTGTGAAATATTACTAAAATTTAAAATAACCGTTTTCTATTTTCATATTTATCATTCATATGTGATGGCAAAGCTGAAGTTTCGGCAGCCATTACTCCAGTCTTCATTGCCACATGATTGATATTGATTAATCAACATCTCATATTATCATTTCATGGCACGCATGGGTCCCTGTGCATACAAAGTACACATTTATTTTCACAAAAACCTTATGAATTTTCTTCAATATAATATTTAACATTTCACTATTGGGACCAAATTTGATATATATGAAAACATGACCAAAGCATAAAGATTTTCCCTGAGATACACATAGGATATAAACTCATTTGTATGGGCATTATTTTTTTATTCAAAATCTTTCATTTACTTCTACATTTTATATAGAGAATCAATATCCCTGCATGTACATGTTTACCATGCTGCCATTTTCAAGAAGAGCATTCCACACATGCTCTTTCTGTTTTGATGGAAAAGCACTTCTGAAACACAAATGGGTGTTAATTTGTTCTCAAGTACATTGTGTGTTGTGCCAGTTAATAAATGTCCCTTTTAAAAACCACACTCAATATTAATGCAGGGCTTTGAGGAGATGAAGGAGTGTGTGAATGAGTCACAGCGCTCATGTTCTCATGGTCAAAGTGACCGGAGCTTACAGTCATTCCTCTCACGCCCTTCGTTTTCTGGGCGTCAATCCAGACAGCCCCTCTCACCATTCCTGTCGATCCTAGAGGTGCGATTATCCTGAGAAAGTAAGGGGAACGGATGCGCTGCTCGCTGGAGTGGTCTGGGACTCCATGGCGGCTAATCCTCTTTTAATTAGGCTAAGGAGAGAGGATATGGGACCCCCTGGCTTAGTCACAGCACATTGACAAAGCACCAAGCTGGGAGAAGTGCACATCACTGACTGCTAGCAGCCTGTTAGGGCCTTACGCTGCTTTCTCATGTGTGAAAAAATGCTCTTCCCTCACCAACGGCTACCTCGGATTTGACCTTTTCCTTCAGAGCTAAAGATTTTTCTTGAGCTCCATGTAGCCACGGAGGATGAGTTACAAAACACGCCTGATGCATTACTGCTCTCGGTTTCTCACTTGAACTCTCTTTTTCTCTTTCTTCCTCAGTAAATCGCACATTCTCTCATGCGATCCTCTCTGTTTTTGCCCACCTTAATGATTGCTGACAGAATCTCTCCAAGGTTCTGAGGTCTATAAAAGTGTGCGGATCAATTGAGGTGCATATAAAAAATATAAAAGCCTGCTGTTCACAGGCTTCTGAACACAGTTCGATGGAGACAACAGACGCATCATGCCAAGGAACACTTTCTATTGATGTTACACCATTCTGTTCCTAGAACAAAATGCCATGTTGTTTCTTAAGTAGGCTACTTTTTTAATGTTTTTTTCTTTTCTTTTTCAGGAATCAGGAATATTGTTCAGACCCATGATGGTGATGCACACAAAGCCTGGTTGCATCATTCATGTGTTCTGCAACACTGAATAGACCTACTGCAAATGGAAAAACAGGTAAACTTGCATGAAAGAGAGCAAACAAGTATCTCAGTGCAATTGCGCTCTTAACACACAAGAGGGAGGTATTACTCCTCAAACAAATGAGACTTGTTTGATTTTTTGGTCATTTGTAACTTGCATTTATGGCACTTTATAGGGTGTACAGATAAGTGATGTGCAATTATTGTGATTTCATTATTACTAAAATCTGTGGCTCTCAATATAGCTATGTGACATTTAAATGTTCCTGTATGTTTGATTGTAGTTAAACTAAAAGGAAAGTGCCATAAATAAACGTACGCTAAGCAAAATGGCTCAGATGGGCCTAGTTAATGTTGGTTATATTAGATAAGGATGTTTGGGGTTGGTAAAAGTTTTTGATAGAAGTCTCTAATGCTCACCAAGGCACCATTATTAGAATTTAGAACTGCTTTATATTTTAATATTTTTTAAATGTAATTTATTCCTGTGATCAAAGCTGAATTTTCAGCATCATTACTTCAGTCTTCAGTGTCGCATGACACGCATCATTCTAATATGCTGATTTGCTTTTATTATTATTATTATTATCAATGTTGAAAGCAGTCGCGCTTCTTAATAATTTTGGGAAACCATGATACTTTTTTTCTAGATTCTTTGATGAATAGAAAATTCTGCAGCATTTATTTGAAATTAATGCTTCTTGCTGTATGAAAGTATTCATTTTTTTCCTTGAAAACAAAATCCATCTATTTGAAAACAAAATCTATCTATCTATCTATCTATCTATCTATCTATCTATCTATCTATCTATCTATCTATCTATCTATCTATCTATCTATCTATCTATCTATCTATCTATCTATCTATCTATCTATCTATCTGTGTGTGTGTGTGTGTGTGTGTGTGTGTGTGTGTGTGTGTGTGTGTGTGTGTGTGTGTGTGTTTAATAATATAATATAATAGTATCTACTATTATATCAATTCTATATATTTGAATATAGGATTTTATTTAATTTTATTTATTTATTTACGCAATTTGAAATTAATGCTTCTTGCTGTATCAAAGTATTCATTTTTTTCTTTGAAAACAAAATCTATCTATCTATCTATCTATCTATCTATCTATCTATCTATCTATCTATCTATCTATCTATCTATCTATCTATCTATCTATCTATCTATCTATCTATCTATCTATCTATCTATCTATCTATCTATCTATCTATCTATCTATCTATCTATCTATATGTGTGTGTGTACAGATAAGTGATGTGCAATTATTGTGATTTCATTATTACTAAAATCTGTGGCTCTCAATATAGCTATGTGACATTTAAATGTTCCTGTATGTTTGATTGTAGTTAAACTAAAAGGAAAGTGCCATAAATAAACGTACGCTAAGCAAAATGGCTCAGATGGGCCTAGTTAATGTTGGTTATATTAGATAAGGATGTTTGGGGTTGGTAAAAGTTTTTGATAGAAGTCTCTAATGCTCACCAAGGCACCATTATTAGAATTTAGAACTGCTTTATATTTTAATATTTTTTAAATGTAATTTATTCCTGTGATCAAAGCTGAATTTTCAGCATCATTACTTCAGTCTTCAGTGTCGCATGACACGCATCATTCTAATATGCTGATTTGCTTTTATTATTATTATTATTATCAATGTTGAAAGCAGTCGCGCTTCTTAATAATTTTGGGAAACCATGATACTTTTTTTCTAGATTCTTTGATGAATAGAAAATTCTGCAGCATTTATTTGAAATTAATGCTTCTTGCTGTATGAAAGTATTCATTTTTTTCCTTGAAAACAAAATCCATCTATTTGAAAACAAAATCTATCTATCTATCTATCTATCTATCTATCTATCTATCTATCTATCTATCTATCTATCTATCTATCTATCTATCTATCTATCTATCTATCTATCTATCTATCTATCTATCTATCTATCTATCTATCTATCTGTGTGTGTGTGTGTGTGTGTGTGTGTGTGTGTGTGTGTGTGTGTGTGTGTGTGTGTGTGTGTGTGTGTGTGTGTGTTTAATAATATAATATAATAGTATCTACTATTATATCAATTCTATATATTTGAATATAGGATTTTATTTAATTTTATTTATTTATTTACGCAATTTGAAATTAATGCTTCTTGCTGTATCAAAGTATTCATTTTTTTCTTTGAAAACAAAATCTATCTATCTATCTATCTATCTATCTATCTATCTATCTATCTATCTATCTATCTATCTATCTATCTATCTATCTATCTATCTATATGTGTGTGTGTGTGTGTTTAATAATATAATATAATAGTATCTACTATTATATCAATTCTATATATTTGAATATAGGATTTTATTTAATAAGTATTTTTAATTCGATTTTTTGTTTTTGTTTTACCTTTTTAACAGTAACTAACAAAAAATATGAAAAAGGGAAAACAGGGCAGCATTTATCATGGCAGTTTAAACAATGATTCAAGTTTATCCTTTTATTAATTTGCCTACTGTTCCATTTGTTCTTTTTTCACGATTGCTCCGAAGTATGTACCTTATAGGTCGAGATAAATGCATCTTTTCTAGGTGTCATCTGAACTGCCCCACTCAAAATGTGTGCTGTCTGAATTTGGGCCCAACACATTGAAAAATATTGCACAAATCTAGAGTCTCTGTTGACACAGGTCAGATTTTACTGTTTATAATTCCAGTTATCTGGCTGTGTGCATGGTGCTGGTTGAGGTTTTTTCGAAGGCAGAGAGATCCGATTGTATCAGATCCCGCAGGTAACACGGTAAAAAAACACACAAAAAAAACACTCTACATCCTGACCCGTCTCTTCCAGTGAAATGAGTTCTCTGTCAGTTGCAGAAGATCTAGGGCCCACACAGCTGTTCTCCCTTGAGCTGGCGTAGATGAAACATAAAAGCAGAGCCTATATGAAAAATGCACAGAGCTGTAAAAGACAATACGCTCATCAGGCTCAATACCATGCTGCTGTTGAAAAAAAGAGAGGGAGAGAGAAAGGATAGAGAAAGAGAGAGAGGGACCCGGCTGCCCCGGATAGATCTTCTTTTCAATGCAATGGGTTTGACGGCAGGTCTGGATGAATGCCTGTGCAAACATTTACACACGGTGCACCATCCACGATTGCATTACAAAGATTGATAGTTCAGTCACTATCTTACTGACTGCTGTTTTATTGGCCTGTGTGAAATCAAACGCAGCCTTGATACAGGAGATTCAGTGGAGAGGAGGAATTGTGCACTGGGGACAGCCAAACTTACAATAAAGGGCGTAAAAGGACATCTTCCACCACAGGTCTTTGTTTTAGCATGCTGAAAACGGGGTGATAATGCACGCAATGAGAGGACAGAAAAAACTGATAGCTTCTCTTTTTCATTCAGTGTTGGTTTTAAATGATCAAGGCAGAAATCATTCTAATATTCTGATTTTTGAAACCGTTGTGCTGCTTAATATTTATTTTATAACGTGATACATTTTTCAGGATTCTTTGATGAATAAAGGATTTATTTCAAATAGAAATCGTTTGTAACAATATGCACTACCGTTCAAGTGTTTAGGGTCAGTATTTTTTTTCTTTCTTTAAAAAAAAAAAGAATACTTTTAGTCATTGATACTTGTGTTAAATCAATACAAAGTTATAGTAAAGATTTATATTGTTAGAAAAGCTTTATATTCTGTTTTTTTTTTTTTATAAATAAATCCTGAAAAAAGTATCACAGGTTCCAAAAAAATGCACAACTGTTTCCAGCGTTGATAATAACTGAGTGTCAAATCAGCATATTACAATGATTCTGAAGGATCATGTGACACTGAAGACTATAAGTGTGTGTGTGTGTGTGTGTGTGTGTGTGTGTGTGTGTGTGTGTGTGTGTGTGTGTGTGTGTGTGTGAATATGCCAACTTCATTACTATTTAGATAAGCAGTATGCCAAAAAATGTGATTGTTTGATTCAAAGATTTCTTTGTTTTTTATGTATACAAGTAACATGGAAAAGTGTATTTGTATACTTTTTATTCTGTTATATACAGTTCTCATGTCACATACTCACTCAAAACTTTTTTTTTTTCAATAAAAAAAATTGAATCAAAAAGTGCTTTTTTAAAACCTTAATACCACCATGTGTGCTGTTTCCTAACACAGTGGCTCCTGAATGGAGAAAAAAAAAAAAAAAAAAAAAAACAGCTTTGGCTGCAAGGTGACCCAGAGCTTTTACCCCAAGCTTTCCAACCCACTACACCAGCCACAGCCAATCAATTCAGCCCGTCTAAGTCCATGTAGAAATGACGAGAGGCATAAAAGACACTCGTGATTTTTCCATCAATATCTAAGCAGTGGATATTAAAAGAGAGCCGAATATGAGAGGGTGAGAACCGGTTGAAAAGCGAAGCCGTTCGATTCGGCCGCCGCAGAAGGGCCAAAGTATCTCGAGTGGAAACAAGCGTGTTGATGAGGGCCAGTGACCTCCGAGAAGAAGTGTCGGCGCGCGGGGAAGAAAACATGCCGCCTTCCCTCCGTCGCCGCAAATAATTTGATAAAACGCAACGGAAGAGCGCAGATTAGCCCCCGTTCTTCCGAACACATTTCTCTCCCTCCGTAAGGTGCTCACGTCGTTAGCATTTAGATAGACGAGAGCAGCAAGGCCTGCGTAATAGGCTTCTCCCATCCCTCCTGCTCAAATCAGCTGAAGAGAGGAGGATTAAATGAAAAGAATAACAGTGATGATAGCAAGGGTGGGGGAATCAGAGAGACGAGGGAGAGCGGCATGACGCTCGAGCAGCCGTGAGCTCATTAACCGAGGCCTTGACAGAATTGATGTTAGAGGTGATTGGAGATTATCACATTTAGAGAATGCTTCATCCTTCCACCTCCCTCCATTCTCATCTTTCCCCGCTCTTTCTCTCCATTTCATCCAAGTCAGCTGGCCTGCGCTCAATTCCTGGCTCCGTGGAATCCTGTGGGAGAGGGCTTACGGATAGTATCAGCACGCGCCTGCCCGCTTGATCTCCTAATTCTGCTTCATTTAAACTTCATCAACTTTTCCACTGGACCGGAAGACGAGAAGAATAGAAACAGCTTGCGTCTGTGTGTTTTTTTTTCCACCTCCACTATCCTTTTGTTGTCAGATCTGATATTACGCCTTCACATCTCAGCGCCACTCGCTCACACACACACATACACACACAGATTGAAACACCCCTTAACAGTATCACAAGATGGAAATGTCTACAGAATGGTTCAAGAGTACTAATCCCACATAACCCTCAACCCCAAACCTCCACCCTCCCTTTCCAATGCAGTTACCACTTCATCTGCCACCGCACACACACATGCGCGTCAGTAAATTTGGCCGCCCCTCTAGCTGATGCAGAAAATGAGATTACTTTATTTAAATGACTATTATAATAGTTTTGTGTGCCTTTGGCCCCCTGTATGAGGGGGATTTCTGCTCCACTCATTGTTAGCAATTTAGCTGAGCCGCCTCATCTGCACACACTAACAATGGTCATGTCATGCGTACAGGTTTCTGCCATCTTTCGTCTCTCCTCATCTTTTTTTTTTTTTTTTATCCCATCCCTGAGAGAGACAGATGTGGGGTCCCCTCTTTATTCTCGATTTACAGTCCATACGCAAGGTGGGCGATTTGCTCGCCAGGCCATACGGTGATGGGATACGCATATTGCATTTTAAATAACCTAATCCCATCTGAAATAAGAGTTTACTGCATGTCAAAGGGATGAAGACTCCTCCATCTCAGAGTAAGAGAACAGGTGTCCACTGAGAACGCCATTGAGGTTTCTGTCTACCAGCAGTTTTACTAATTCAGGTTTATCTTTTCTGAAGTACGTTGGCTTTACAAACTGATGTTGTATTCAAATGTGATTTTGTTCTAAACCTACAGCATTCAAACACTTGGCACAGACCTTCATCCCGTTCTAATTTGGTAAGTTTTTTTATTCCTAAACTAACCCAACCCATTTTTTTCTCAGAACATGTACTTTGTGGTTTTTCTAACTGTAATGACTATAAAAGCTTTTTTTTTTTACTTCCAAGAATTTGTTGTTTTGATGTACTTTCCATTCTCAGTTACACAATTGTTTTTTTCATGTACTTTCTTAGTAATCACCTTGACAAACTTTACTTTCTTTGTTACATTTATGTTTTTTTTTGCAGGTGTTTTCATAACAAAGTGACTTATAAGAAGGTGCACTTATCGGAGAAGTTGTAAGTACCAGATTGTTTTTAGTTCAGATTTTTTTTTTAAATAGTTGTTTTGTAGTTGTTTCACATTGTAAAATGTATTCTCGTAAATTTAATTGTCTTGTAAAAACTTATAGTGAATTACTATTTCTTGTTATTGTGGCTATTCCAAATTTATGTCTTAGAATTTGATTGGACTTTATATCTCACAATGTGACTTTATCTATTTCTTTACATTTTTCCCATTAGCAAACTTTAGGCAAAATTTTGCAGCCAAAAAAGGTCTATTGTAAATAGGGCAGTGATGTGCACAGAAGTCACTTTCAAACCAAGCAGCTTTCTGTTAGTCAACATGGTGAATCTGTCTGACCAACTTGAAGCTGTTGCGAAATATGTGTGGGGAAATCTTTGCCCTCTGTGCGCGTAGATTCCTATTAAAATGACTGGATTTCGCCTGTGAAAATTCACCATACAATGCTAAATGTGCTTCCATAGCCTCATACCCTGTGTAACTAGTGTGCAAAAAAAAAAAATTGTAAGCAAATTCTTTTGGGTTGTTTAATTGCATCATGCTTTGTGTGAAGGCTAAGGATAATGGCACGAGAATCCCACAGTGTTTCCATATCCATCAGAATTACTGTACGAGTCGTTTAAGATGCGCTAAGTCAATGAATGCAGTACAGAAAGCTATCTATAAATCTATTAACTCAATATTGTGCATTAAGAAGAAACAATATATTATGAATTAACACGAAAAAAGGAACCAGAGATACAGGAGAAACAGACATCATCCTGCAATATTTTATGTCGAATGCATATTCAATATTTAAAGATTACAGTGTGCAAGAAACCACAGGTCAACAAAACATAGTGGCATACAAAACGGAGGCGTGCGAAATGAAGCTGCATTAAGGGTGCGTAGAATGCCTGCTCTGATAGAGTGACTACCGGGCGCTGCTGTTTGTTTCAGAGCACTTCATCATAGGTGGGTTTTTCTGCAGGCCCTTGCGTCCCATGTTCCCGCTCTACCTCCCCAGGCCCCCCGCCGCTTGCGTGATCTATTGCCGTTCCGCAGCACGGGAAGCGATAAATCACCGTAATGCAGACCGCTGATGATCAGGGCTGGGCGCGAGGAGACGAGATGAATCTACGTGAGCGGGGTGGGGCGGCCGTACGGTAGAGTGTGCTGGTTACTGATGGAGTTTGTTGTTTCACAGTGTGGTACCTTTGCAGGGGTGGAGGCCCCTGGGTATTAAGTACAGCAACAAGACGTTCGCAGTTTGTGTAGTTGGGGGGACATGGATTGGGAGGAGGTGCGTGGGGACACGTAGCTGGACATGTTGAGGAATGCGACTTTGCTAGGTCGGAATTAGCCTAGAACTGATTAAGACACAATACTGCATGTTCTGGTCAGGGCAAAGCAGGGGACGAGAGAAAGATATACTGCTCTACTGGAGTAGAGAAAAAGGGGGTGGAGAAAAAAAACTGCAAATATATCCAGTGGGAATAACTAATGCAGAGTGCATGTAAGATTGTGCAAGTACAAACAATTAAAAACACATTTATATCAATAGCAGGATTTTAGCCTCATTTTAGCCTGAGCAGAAGCGTTGGTTCAGATAACAGGGCTCCATACACTAAATAAATGGTTTCAAAAAAACATTTGTGACAATAATTTAAAATCTAGCCATTAAAGAGTCATTTGTTCATAAAATGGGCATTATGGTTTGAGTTCATTGTTCATAGAAAACATTCGCACATGCACTTGTGAATATGCGTTTTCGTCAGATATCATCTTGTGAGGTGGCTTATTTATTTAATCTCTCATTTAATTTAATGAATTCATTATCTACATCTTTAAAGTGCACAACAGAGTTCCTCTTATGCAACAGCGAACACAGCGTGAGCTGCGATGTCCGATTCATGAACAAATGACTCGGTTCTTTTAAATGAAAAGATAAACAAAATGGCTTCAGACTTGCTTGTGAATTGTTTACTGAGCCACTGAAGCGCGATTTGTTTTGAAGAGTAGGCTGTGTCCGATTTGAAATGAACGCGGAACTGGTTTGCAATGTGTTTACTAACTGTTCATATGACAAAATATCAATGTAAAGTATCAATATTTAAATACAATTAATGTTCATTGCTTAAAAATTAGTGGTTAATGTTTAGCATAATGAAGTCTAATTGCAAGGTTGATTGATTGTAAAAGGGGAACTTATCATTAATTAAGAGTAAGACTAAGATGTATGACATGTTTAACATTTGACTTTTTTTCAAGCAGGTACATATTCTTTGTTAAGCAGTGCCAGTTATTTGGTAAAATACATTCAGGATCACTAGTGGCAGCATGAATTTGGAACAAAAATGTATTCTAAATACAACTAAAAAAGGTTGTGACTATTGTTAAAAGCTAAGCTATGAACTCAATTAACTGAACAACCATCTTTATACAGCAATCAGTAAAGTAAAGAAATGTGGCTCCTAAAAGTTTCATTTTTTGGAGCCAATGGCTCGCTTGTCATTTTCTTTTAGTCTGGAGCCTTGGAATAAGCAAGTGCGCACTGAGTGAGCTGACTTGTGAGCGGATTTCTTTGACACACCAAAGACCTTTGTGATGTGTCACTACGCACAACAAATAAAAAACAAGTCAAGTCAGACTCTTGGGATGCACAATGTCTCAATATAACTCCTCTTTAGTCGTGAAAACACCACCAAAACCATGACCGTAACCTCACGAAGAAGACGACGAACCGCAAAACATAGCAGAGCTTGTCTGTTTAGTCTAGGTGCAGTTTCAGCGTGTTTCATCAGTGTGAAGGTGAGGAGTGGCGGCGAGGGCTTCTGTTGACATTAGTTTACACGCTGTTTGCTGCTTGTTGCACGTCTTGCGCCGGATGCCTCAAAGCTCACTTCATCAAATCAGACAGAGGCGCCATGTTGAGTTACAAAAAGAGGGGAAAATAAAGAGGGAGAGGTGTGTGGGGAGTGAAATCGAAGGTTTTGTTGGTGATGTAACACCTCAAGTCGAATTGAGATGCCTGAGGCGGATCTCAGGAGCTGCTTTAAACTTCTGGTTTTCGATTCCCACTCCCGTTACACTGAAGGCTTCGACTCTCTCAGCACTTAAAGAGAAAACTTTATTTGCGAGAGAAATTAAGCCCTGAAATTATAGGCTCATGTTGCTAAAGGGAACACTTAACTTGACATCTTCATACATTTTAGACTGTTCGCGGATGTAAAGGCGAATTATTAAAGCAATGAGTGACAATGTCAAAAAATGTAAATAGCTTATGCACTCATGTTTTACTGTTGTAGTTCATTTAATTCAGTCAAATATTCTTTCACTGCTGTAAACATGCCTAAAAGTTAGATTGCATCACTGAGTATGATGTAATGTAAAATTGACACTTGCCAAGCAACAAATGAATATAAAGTGGCATCAGAGAAAATTACCAGCTTTTTGGTAATTTCATTAAAAAGGTGCAACATACTACATGGTTTAAGTAAATTTAAGAATGATAATCTGACTATTTTTTATGTAAATATGCATGATTTAAATCAACAACTAAAGCAAAGAAAAAAGACTGCATCCTAACAACTTGTGATGCTGTGATGATCAGAAATGAAATCTTAGGGGAAACAGGTATATAATTCCATTGTCATTAGTACAAAAATATTTTGTATTAAAAGACTTCAAAATAAAACTTTCATGGCCAGGATGAAATATTTAGGCCAAATAATTCTCCCAATTTAGCTTCCATTAGCCAGTATGGCAAAAAGTTAATTTTGGGCCCTGCCTTTGCCAGTAAAAAAAAAAAAAAGACTAGCTCCTACTCTAATCTAGCCGAAACCTGCGAAGTTTACAAAAACTACATTGTCAAAGGTGTTCAGGCTCAATGTTTTCAATCTTTAAGCTGGCCTAATCTTGAGAGGTGGAACACCAGCTCATCCTGCTGTTTCCCTCTTTATCCCTTCATTGTGTCGCCTACTCCTGCCACCCCTCCCGAAGCGTGCTAATTCCCTTTTGATGAGGCGTGCTAAAGAAATCCCTTTTCCATGCTTTTAATTCCCCTCTGGCTCCCTAAGCAGTGATCGGGGTAACAGATTTCAGGCCCTATTCCTTTCTCCTCGTCCTACAATAGAAGCCATCTCATTAGGACACTCAGTTTCACCTACGCTGTCCACAGGCCAGGTCAAAACACTGGAAGGGCTTTCTGTTTAATACATATATCACAATAACCGCCTTGCTTTCTTTTTGTGTTATAGACTTTCTGCTCCATTGTGCTTGCAGTGTCTGAGTGTTTTACCGGGATGGTAAGTAGCTCTTCCATTTCTCTCTCTCTGCGTCTGCGGCAGGCCAGGTTATTAATGAGCAGCAGCTGGGACCAGTGCAGGTACACGCACAGCCAGACAAAGCCCAATATATAACCGTGAAGCTATAAAAAACGAGCTGATGTAAATGAGAAAGAGGCGAGGAAGGAGGTTGGGTTGGTTTTTAGAGCGGTGCAGGATGCTGTTGAAACTGAGCAGGAGAGTCACAGGTCAGGTGAAATCGCCGGCACATAAAGGGCCACTTAGCCGGCGGAGGGCGACCCGGACACTTCCCCCGTCGGCCATGGGGGTCAGGGGTCAGCCCTTGAGAGGTGTAGTGGCACATCTCTCAGACGGACTTTTCCAGCCTCGCGTGTGGCACTTAGCCAAAGGTGACAGCTGTGTGAGGAGCGGGGACGTGTTCAATCAAATGGGAGGGGGCTTCTGAGCCTCGGCGCCATTCGGTTAAAGTGGCCGTACATCACGGCTAATCATGACTTCGGCTGCTACCTGAAGATTATTCAATCCCGAACGCAGCGTTCGGCCCCCTTATTCTTCTTTTGTCCGGCGGTGAATCATTTCGGACCACCTTTTGGGGTCAGAGAGAGAAAATGAGCACGGAAGCATAAACAAACGCACACTTCGCAAACTAGGTCAGCTGGCAACCTGTCCGCTACAGACCAACCGACTTCAGGAGATACGCTTGGATTTCAACCCCAACAATGCCTTGGAAAGCGCTTACAATGCACTTTATAGAGGCAGGTGAAATCTGTGATAGCATGGAGGGAAGTTTAAGAAGGTAAATGATATTAAGATGCAGAGAGATGATGTCAGAGCAGGCAGAAGCTCATTTGTAGTGCAGGGGCGTCGTACGGGCTTACTCAGACACATGCTCCCAATTAGCTGGCCTTCCTCATGTAAATGCCCTATAAATTATCCCCCGTGCTACAGGATTAGGTGCTCATAAAGGGAGTTAGCATCTCAATAAAGAGACAGGTTTGCTGCAAGAGCAAATTAGTGGAACGGAGAGACGGAGTGTGGGAGGGAGATGCGGTGGAAAACAGTGCGAGTTTGTGTTGATTTGTGGTGTTTATGTTTATATTTGCATATCATCTGTTTTATTATAGATCAGTAATGGGAGGGGTCACCATCAAGTCGAAGTCAGTCGGTGTGCGCGTATATGCGTGGGATTTCATTCATGTGTGGGAGATATAAACAAATGAACAATGTCATTAGCCCTGTAATACCTAGAAAACACAGAAAGACCAAACATTATAAATGAATAAACATGTCTAGGAAGGAACGGCTAAAGGATAAGGATCTGTGTATCCGGTTTTAAAAGCGCTGCCAGTTTTGGTGTAAGCGTAGACATGCGTGTTGGCATTCAGCAGCTCTGGGTGCAGAAACAGACACCTGACCTGGCAGTAAGGGGAGAGGTGTGCTTCAGGTGTGGGGTAAACATCAATGCCCCGAACAGCCACTGGAGAACCACACACCGATATATTTATCTCAGAGCAAACTCAGATATACGATCCCAAATGCTGGGTCATTCTACTAAATGGGTGCTATTTGGGTACCTTGTGTATAAATTACTTTAAAAATGTATTGATGATGCCAACTTTTAGTATGTTTTGTCTGATGTTTTAAAATACATCTGGTAACTTAATTTAGATTTGTATTTTTCACTTTTGACACTTTGATCTATCCTCAACCCTGTGTTTTCAATGTGTCTTTGTTATATTTATATATGCTATATTTAATGCATAATGCTATATTATAGTATTAGTATATATATAGGTTTCCCATTTTAAAGTAATGAACTTTGACTCATGTCAAATTAAACGATGGATCTGTCAGCCCTGTTACCTCAACCATTAGGCTACCTTTTTTACACTTAAACACATTTATTTACCTAGTGTTTAAAATCACTTTTTTAAATTGAAATTAGCACCTGTTTTATAGCATGATCCAACTATGGATGGACACCAATTCAACCAGCATAATTTTTTTTGCATATTAAACTGCATATTTGTACAGTGTTGAACTTTATGCTTAGATTTTGTATAAATGCTTGAAGGAGGAGATTTATTCATGAGGTAGTTAAACCAACAAAGATGTCTCTTAAAGATTGACTATGGAATATGTTACCAAAACAGAGGCTGTCAGACATTTATTGACACAATGATGCAGTTATTTATTAAATGCAGGGAATTATTAAGCTTGGCACTGGGCAGACTGTTAATCGGGGACATGGGTTACTGTCTTATATTATTATTGTCGCTCATACACTGCCAAATATTTTGAAACAACCGAAAGAAACCAAAATCTTTCTTGGCTCCTTTTAGTCACTAAATTAAATGAAGCAAAACATATGACAACACACTTAGTTGCACACACACATACACGTAAGTCATCTAATAGGGATATCCTTTTAATTATTGTTCTCTGGTAGACACACACACACAGATACAAATTTGCTGCCAGCAAGTCCATCTTCTTTAATTATGTTTTGTCTCCTCACGCGCACACAGACCTCCAAGGGTTTATGAATAAACGAAAGGTGTGGTTGGATTAAGTTAATGCCAGGCTCTGTTTTCAGGATCTGCTGTGTCCAGATCAGGCACCAGATGGCGCTGTGCTGGCAGTGCCAGGAGATAATGGGGACAGATCGGGCCGCATTACTGGCCATTATCTTCTAATTACTTGTGCGAGGAGCGCTGATCCTGGCGTTTGTGTAAGGAGAAGGCAGAGCCCGGATTACTCGCACTCTCTCCTCGGGGACTGCAGAGATTCAGCCAGGCTGGTGGGCTACAATGAGATCTAAGAGAGAACAATCCCTCTCGCTTCCTCCCTCCTTTCTTTCTTTCTTTCTTTCTTTCTTTCTTTCTTTCTTTCTTTCTTTCTTTCTTTCTTTCTTTCTTTCTTTCTTTCTTTCTTTCTTTCTTTCTTTCTTTCTTTCTTTCTTTCTTTCTTTCTTTCTCTCTCTATAGAACAACAGATCTCTCCATTCAGATGACTTTAAAAACAAGCAGAGCCCTCAGTGAGTGATTCTCTCACTTGCTTTCTCTCTTTCTCTTGTAGTGTACTTTATTAACCAGCGGTTCTCAACTGGTGGGTCGTGAGTCGTAAGGCAAAATGTGCCACAGGTCTGTTTTGATTTAGGCCGGGCTAAACAGTATGGATGACCCAGTGACCCTGGACCAGTTTAAGAGAGTTTTAGGCCTGCGGATGGATCTTGATTAGTTGGGTCAGTTGATCCTGTAGTGTTTTTTTGTGTGCAAATTGTTGTCTTGTCATCATCAGTTAGAATTGCTTGAAAATGGCTAACCAATCATTCATTTTTACATCATATGCCATTTTTAAGCAAAAATATTTATGATTTTGTATCTATCATACAGGACATTTTTTAAAACAAATGTAAAAAAAAAAAAAAAAAAACCGATATGTATTTTGTATATCAATCATAAGATATTGTGTTGGGTCTTTACAAGATGTCAAATGTAAAACCTGTGTCCCGAAGCAAAACTTGGGCTTTAGACCACACATAGTGACCCAGAGCACCTGCATAGGAAGAACAAAAAAATGTCTCCTGATCATGACCTCTCGCCTCCTCACATCATGTCATCCAGTCTAGAAAGCTAACAGATCTGCTTACCCTTCACTATCAGAGGCCACTCCGACTACTCTTAGACCTGCTTACCGGCACTCACTAATCAGACCCGAACATGGTGTAAAATCAGGTTGAAGGGCAGCTCATACATTTAAGTGGACTGAATCAGAGCGAAAGCGTGTCTCTAAAAATATAAGAGGAAAGGAAAGCAAGCGAGCGCTCCCCGAGGCCTCCCAGTGGAGCCTGCTAACTGCTCAGAGGCATATGGCTAACCATGTGCTGGCTCCCCCACGCCTGCTCTTAAGCTCCACAAGAGCCCAAAGCTCTTCACTTCATTACCAGCGTTTTGTACTGCATCCACCATTTGCGCATATTAATATCTATCAGGCACGCAAGCCGAGGAAACGGCAGATTCAGCTCTGCCAAAGTCTTAAAAAACAGTTTCCTCAGGAAAAGAAACTCGACAAGAATCTCAGGGCACCATTTGTGGGTTTATTCTATGGTATTTCCGGGCAGATTGCAAATTATTGAGTCAGCTAGACTGGATTGGATCCTTACAGCGGATGCGGAATGATGCGTATGCTCGCGTCCAGAAAATACAAACGCAAAAGAAAGGTGATTCTGACCTTGACTGTGTGTGTTAGACAAATGACATTTGAAATGACATGAGGAAAATATTAAATTTTTGCCACTATATACACTAAACATGTCAGTTACATTTTATTGTAATGTATCCTTGTTACACGTTACATGTATTTGCTATAGGAATAGCTATTAATTAGGCATAATTACATGCAACTAACCCTAATCCTACCCTAACCCTATAGTAAGTACATTAGCTAATAATATTACTCCGTACGTAAATGTATAATAACAGTGTAACAGGGACACATTCAAATAAAGTGTAACTGATATGTTTAGTGTATATAGTGACAAAAATGTAAATATTTTCCTCATGTCATTTCAAACCTGATTGACTTTCTTTCTGTCTGAGATTTTTTTTTTTGTCCGTTCGACAAAAGTCAATTGGGTTCAAAACAAACACGGATGTGTTCTGCAGAATGGCACAAGGGTGAGTAAATGATGACAGATTTTTCATTTTTGGCTGAACTTTAAATGGATGCACACATCAGATTCACATTTCACATGTCCGCTTGTGCCAGTATGTGTACGTGTCCACAAAGATGGACAGTTTACATTGCACACATACCTAGTCATGCACATGCATGAGTGTGCGTGCGTGCGTGTATGTGCCCATTGCGTCTGGTTCCTGCCTCCGACTGACATGTAATAAAACATGCTGCTGCGTTGTTGATCAATCTCAGCGGCTCGCCGGCCGCACAGCAAGGGCATGTACATGCAAATGAGAATAGCTAAATACCACTGAGGGGGTGGGAGAGAGAAGCAATCACTTCATCTGACAAACCACGGGGAAAGGAGGAGGGATGGGGGATATATATAGAGAGGTATATGCAAAGTTGAGGGAATCCAGAGAAGGACGGGCCGCTAACGAGCATATGCGCTTAATTACACAGAGCCTTATGGGGACTGTGGATGCGCACACAGGCCCTCTCTGAGTTCCTTAAAGCCACCGGGGGGAGTGGCAGCGTGTTTCATGGGACACTGAGGCCTTTGTGAGTTCATTGAGAGAGTTGGGGATGAACTCTGCCACACAGGGGCAGCAGAAAGCCCCGAGGCGTAAACCATCAGGGTCACGTTACTGTTTGCTCGGGAGCATCCAAAGGGAGAGAGAAAGCGGGAGAAAAAGTGTATGCTTTTGTTTGCCAATGTGTGCATGTCTGAAACCACCCTAGTGACCATAAGGTCAGCTAATCTCAAACGCTCGAACAATCCGAAACGTACACAAGCGGAAGAAAGGGAATAAGGTGGTGAGAAGATGGAGTGACGGGTTAAGAGAGAAGGGAGATGAGCAGTCGACATGATAATGATGTGAGAACTGATTAACGCGTTCTTTCACAACTCTGGGAACTAATGGGAACTTTGCCCCCTGGCTTTCACTCTTCAAACATTGATTCCTTATGAGGAGTCAATCCTGGTGATTCTCTCTCTCTCTTTGCAAGTCTAAGTGAGTCCATAGACACATTATTAAAATACAATAGAATCAATCCATGAGCTTTTGGCCCAAATAATCTCTTTTTTAAAGCCTTCAGCCTTTTTGCCCTTATCTCTTTTCTTCTTTTGCAGAATCTGTTTGAAGGGATAGTTCACCCAAAAATGAAAATTCTGTCATCATTTACTCACCCTCAAATTGTTCCAAACCTGTGTGAATTTCTTTCTTCTGTTGAACACAAAAGAAGATATTTTGAAGAATGTCAGTAACCAGTTGATGCCACTGACTTCTGGATTTTTTTCCCCATACTATGAAAGTCAAAGGGGCCCATCAACTGTTTGGTTGCTGACATTCTGCTAAATATCTTCTTTTATGTTCAACAGAGGACAGAAATTCACACAGGTTTGGAACAATTTGAGGGTGAGTAAATGATGACAGAATTTAAATTTTTGGGAACTATCCCTTTTACTTTGGGATGGAACGTGTATTGGGCTTAATTGCAATAAAATCTGGAGGTGAACTGAGGAGGAATGCAAAGGATATGTAGTAAGAGACCAATGAGCTGATTTACATTCAATCTAAACATTCTGTGAGTGATTTCTAAGGTAATCAATAAAACAAAAAAAACCAAGGCTGGTCGACAGGTTATGTTGTGAATGCTGGTGTGCCAGCAAAACTAGACTACAGTTCCAACAGTTTGGGGTTGAAAATTTTTGGTCATTTTTTTATAGAAGTCTCTTATGCTCACCAACTCTGCATTTATTTGATCAAAAATACAGTAAAAACTTAATATTGTGAAATATTATTACAATTTAAAATAACTGTTTTCCATTTTAATATATTTTGAAATTTAATATATTTCTGTGATGGCAGAACCTGAATCTGAATTCTGATTCGGTGCTCAAGGAACATTTCTTATTATTATCAATGTTGAAAACAGTTTAGCTGCTTATTATCTTTGTGGAAACCATGGTAAGGAATAGAAAATTCAGTTAGCCTAATACAATTATTTTATTTAAATTAAAGTTTTACTTCTTTTAGAAAAAAGTACTGGCCCTGAATTACTGAATTTTTTAACAGTAGTGCTGGTTGATTGGCTAGACTAGTATAAACAGCCAGCAAATTCTTGCTGTTTTTTTTTTTTTTTTTTTTTTGGCGGTGTGGAATTGCTTCACTCTAGTCTAAATCCAGTACTCTGCTGTACAATATAAATTTATCAAACGAAGTAGCACAGGAACTGAGCTAGCAGGGTCATTCCGTGTCAAATGAACCAAATTTCATAAACATCCCTGGATACATTTTTGGATTTTGTTAATATTTTTTCTGTACAAAGACAAACATAAATAGTGATGAAACCGAAAATATTAAAAGTTACAGATGTATATTTACTGAGTAATCAACTATTTTGTAGAGGGGGGTCAAAATGACACTTTTCACCTGAGATTTGGAGCCAATTTACAGGGTTGTAAAAATGACTTTAGAAAGATGGCAGCATCATTATTTAATTTTTACACAGAGATTGGATGGTCTATTAGTAAATTCTGTTGACGTTAGCAATCTTCGTTTCATTATTTGTTTTCATCATGCCAACGGGGAGAGTTCAAAAATGACATTTTTTACTCAAGTTTGCATGCCTGTTACTCAAGGAGTATTAAATATACTTTCATATCCTTTTAGGTTCTGGTTCTTTCCTTTTGGTATCTTCGTTTTAAAGACCCTCCATGGTTCAACCCCAGAGATATGAACATGTTAATGTGGCTCCATGAGTAAATTGGCTTTTCTTCTTTTGAAGAGGAATATCTGAAGAAGTCAAGTATATATTTGTATAGCGCTTTTTTTTTTCACAATACAGATTGTATCAAAGAACAAATAATGTTGAAACTAGAAATGTATCTCATGTTTTTCTATCAACACAATTGCATAGAACATACCTGTCTGAGTGCCAGAAATATTCCTTTTCCAAAGTTGTCATGCCTGTAACTCTAAAAGTATTCAAGATATCCTTCTAGATTTGGTACCTTGGTACAACTTGGTACTCAGAGTTATGTTTTATGCAACTCTTTTGATAGAGGGAAAAAAGATACATTTCTAGTTTAAAGTCCGCATGAACCGGAAGTTGCAAACGACTTTTCTCCAGTGTTGTGACGTATTTCTCAGTGAAACGGAATATTGAACAGAGGGCAGGGTTTTACTCTAGCGCTCCTCCTCTCCATCTCTGCTCATAACAGACTAACGGTTTGAGGGGAGTGGTTAAGCGTTGCCCAAACCAATTGCAAAGTGAACCACATTTGGTTTTCGATCATTGACATTGAGTAAAATTGTAACAATTTGAACATGGAGCTGCTTTGAGATCCCCATATCTATGGGACTGAACTATATAGGGCCTTAAAAATGAAGATTCCAAAAGAAAAGTTCATTAAGAATGAGAATCTAGAAGGATATTTAGATATCTTGAATAAAGGGACTGAAGCTGTCAAGCTTCAAAATGATTTAACAGCACCAGAAAAGTATTATGAAAGTGGTCCATATGACTCCTTTTCAATGAATCAGTTGATCCAGTTAACACAGTGTTTCTGATCGATTTGTTCGTGAATTCGACTGATTGATTCTCAAATTCAGATCACTGACTTATGAAGATGCCTCCATTTCACCATTTCACAGAAGAAATAAACAATTGCAATTATGGTTTTCGGACACCGTGAAGATTTTCATTTTTGGGTAAACTATCCCTTTAACACTTTGCCTTTTTTCCCAGTGATTGCATTTGACCTAGTGTATGAAGAAAAACAAGTATAACAGTAATTATTGTGGTATATTAACACATACACACCTTGATTCAATTTGATATCAGTTTTATGCAGATGAGAATGAGACTTGACAGATGAGAATTACAGACTTTACAATATACAATGCACTGTATAAAGGTATAAAAGTCATTTTCAAAACTCACAACTTTCAAAACTGTTTTATGGAGGTTTTGTCTGATGTTTCATCAGCTGAACAGTTGGCATGTTGCTAAACAGCAGTACAGTCCATTGAATACAATCCATCCCTCACAATTTAATTTTCATTCATTTCAAACATTCATTTAAATATGGTGCTACCCTGACTAAGGTCTATACATAAATCACTACTGCAATCAGAAGTACATATGTCTCTACAAATCCTTTCACCTTGATAAGTGTTTTTGTGACTGATGCCCTAGTGTCTGACTTGTTTCTATTAATCTTTAGGGTTTTCTGTGTTATTTCACTTCTTAAGTCAATTCTTCTCTGCATTTCGCCTCTGACTAAATATAACCCCACTGAAGGAAACCATACAGTCTCGTATAGCAGCCAGGAATTGTGGCATTGTGATTCACAATGCCTTTTTTTTAAACAAGCATTTCTGCATCCATGCCACCTCTCCTCCAATTAAACAAAGAGATGGGTAATTGGCAAATGTCCTTCAGGTTAAATTCCCTCCTCGTAAACTTACCGCAGCCCACCGGTGGCTTGGCTCTGGAAAGGGGCTTTACTTTCACGGCCTCCGACAACTTATCAGTTCCGCTGAACGCTGACACCTTGACGTCCTTGACAGTGCATTATTACTTTTTCATGACGCAACCAGATGCAATTACAGCAACATTCTTGCTGTGTATCCATCCCCAACTGTCAGAAATGAGCCCAGAGTGGAGAAATATCAGAGATAAGACATCAAGCCCACCCAGTTGTTAAGAAGCAGACAGGAGAAGACTGAGAGACAGCAACTTAGGACAGGGGGGGTGGATTCATCTTACCTCTGGGAAGCTAATTCTGTCCTTTTCACACCACGACCACGAAAATATGGGTATTTTGGTTCATTTACTTGACTTGAAAAGGCATTTAAGACCAAACGGTGAAGTAGCCAGTGTTTAAAATGGTCAGTGCCACTTAAACAAAGAAAATACATTTCTCAATGACGTTCACACAGCTCTCAAAGGAGTCACTGACCTCAGGCCAGCAGCTGGCACACTCCATCAGTGTGATAACCTGGGCTTGGCATCTGTGTGTCTCTCTCCGTCTGCTCAGAGAACTGCTTTAATGGTCCAGCTCACCCATCCGACCTGTCCCGAACCAAAAATCATTCGGTATGTTGGATAAATGGCTCTAAAAGCAGAAATAATAACCTCAGACACATACGTATGCATAACAAACATCTGTCATATACTGTAGGTATACTTGTGACAAGAGATAAAAATGCAGCAGTATATCAACACATCGTTCTAACAATGAAGATTCAGTGCATCACTTAGAGAATTTATAATTATCTTAAAAAAACAGATTTATGTTCAGTGCGTACACGTTAGATGGAGCAGTTGTTCATAAATATTTTTAAAAGTTTTTTTCAAAATGTTATAAAATAAATCAATTTAATTCAAGATATATTCCTGAACATATTCTCTTTCAGACAGTAATGTACCTTGTTTTGAAGATTTGTATTGTACTGGAAAACAACACTGCATATCTTCTGAAAATAAGCACAATATGATCATATTGAAACTGAATATAATATAACTGGACATAGTGACCAAATTTAATATTTCATGATGCATTTGATGTAGTATTATAACTGGATTGAATCATCATCAGAGCAATTGTTTTGTGTTTAATGTGTGAATGTATTGTAATTTTTATCAGCTAGAATTATGGATGCTTTTTTTTTTCAACAAATTATACATTATCCATTCAAAAGTTTGGAGTCAGTAGGATTTCTAATAGGATTTGAAATCCTACTGACTGATAGGATTTCAGGATCATTCTAATATGCAAATTGGTGCTCAAGAAATATTTCTGATCATCAATGATGTAAACAATTGTGCTGCTTTATTGCATAAATGTTCAAAAGAACAGCATGTATTTGGCATAGAAATCTTTTGTAACATTATACATGTATCTAAGCGTTTTGAGTGCAGAGAAAAAGCGCAGTATAAATGTAATGAATTATTATTATTATTATCATTACACACTTTTGTAATGCCTCCTTGCTGAATAAAAGTATTACTTAAAAAAAAAGAAATGTAACTGTTGAATGGTAGTGTAGATAAAATTATAGTTATAAAATGAGCTTCTAAAACCCTTTACAGTGCTTGTTGAAGATAATCGTATCAAACTTTATTTTTCAGGAGAATTCACTTTCAAGGGGAAGCACTGACAGCACTTCTGTCTTCCATAGCATCACGTTATGAATGCTTATAGCCATCATAAGCCTCCTCTTCCATTCCGGTCTCAGCAGTCCACCACAGACCATTACTCGTTTTTTTTTTTTAGCTCACACTCTCGGGTTGTGGCTCATCTGAGATAAAATGCTTAAAAGAGTCGTTTTCCTCTCCTGTTCCATCAGAAGCCCATAGGAGCTCCATCTCTTTCAGGTACAGTAAAAAGGAATAAAAGATCTCTGTGAGTGGCTGTGGAGAAGCCCATGTGAATAGTGGTTGCTAGATTTTACCTTCCTGCAGGTATTGATTGCCTCATGCCTGTCCCCTGCCTACAAGTTACAGGGGAAGATTTTGAGCGCTGCGACAGGAGAGGAAGAACAGAGGGATGGCTGAAGCTCTGGGAACTAACTTCCCTTCATGTCCCACAGGACTAAAGACTCATTGCAATGAAGACTCATCAGCTGTTTTTCCACTAGGCTGATCTCCATATTTTGCTCTGTTCCTCAATTCTCCTCCGCCCTCTTCCCAATCCCTGTCTTGCGGCCTACCATCTCCTCGGCTCAGGGAAGCACCGCCTCGACTGAAGAAGTACAGCTGACTTGTGTGGTTAATGACACCTCAGTGAGCTATTGGTTTTTCAGGGCCTCTGTGTGTTTTTCTCTCTTTCTCGCCTCCATCTTCTTTTCCTCTCCATGCCTTGACACTGTTTCTCTCTCTCTCTCTCTCTCTCTCTCTCTCACTCTGTCAAGCACAGATTTATTCTGCCTGTGATGCGTGGAGAGGAGAGCAGTGCGAGTGCTCAGGGATAGGGTCAGTAGGAGGGAGGTGTGTGTACAATAAGAGATAAGATCATGGCTCCCCGGGGGCTTGTTTGGCCCTGTACCCGATCCATCAAACGCATGCTCCTGGTGCCAAGGTCAACTCTAATGAGCATTTGCTGGGGTCTTATTCTCAGCACCCCACACCCCTCTACCTCTGTCTCGCGCTCTTTCTTTCACATGTATGCACACACACATATAGAATGTGTGAAAATCCACAAATACCAGTACAGTTCAGAAGAGCAGTTACGTTTCACCCCGTTGTTAGTCCGTTACTTACAAAATACAAAAATGAGAAATAATTAAAGATTGCTTAAATTGCGTTATGCATATTTAAAACTGATCTAAATCTTTAATTTTTTCACTTCATATGGTATCTTGTATGGATATGTACATAATAATGTTTTTGGCAGCTAGAATCATATTTCTTTCTGCATATAATCAGTAACGGCTACTGAATATGCTGAATGAAATATGATTCTAGCTGCCAAAAAACATTCAGTTTTCTGAACTCCAGTCTTCAGTGTCACATGAATCTTCAGAAATAAATATATATATTGTTTATATAGAGAAAGAGAGACAGAGAGAGAGAGAGAAATCAGAGGTGTACAGTAACAAAGTACATTTACTTGAGTACTGTACTTAAGTACACTTTTTGAGTATCTTTCCTTGAGTATTATTTTTTCTGGAAACTTTTTACTTTAACTTCACTACATTTGAAAGACAAATATCGTACTTTTTACTCCATTACATTTCTGTCAAGGTCCTTGAGTAGAAAGTACTCAATTTTTACCATGATTTTAGTTGCAGGGGTTGCATTTTGGTTGGAAATGAAAGTCGGGTTGATGTCAGACTGACGCCATCATCCAACGTCGGACAGACGATTTAAAAATTGGAAATTAAAGTAATATTTGACCAGTAGTTTCTGTACTTTCACTCAAGTAATGAAGTTGTGTAGTTTGTCCACCTCTGATAGAAATGTATAAAATGTATTTCAACTTAATTATGTAAAGCAATTAGGTCATGATATAGTGAAACTTTTTTAAATTATAAATGAAAGTAGCACATTTAGCTGATCGTTCACACTTGCTTTTATATATTAATCAGCAATCTCATTTTAATGAAGTGATTTTTATTTCAAGGTAGAGAAGTTGATCTTGGATGCTGCTGAGAAGAGACTCCGGGTGCTTCTTTATGGTCTCTGTTCCCACTCTGTAGATCACAGTGATCATCTCTGCTTGGTGAGTGAAAGGAGAATGTGCTCTAAAACATGTGGCGTTCACTAATGAAGCAATAAAAGTCACAGTAGGGGGTGGGTGTACTGGTGAGGGGGGCTCTGGGAACCAGTCCTAACAATGACAGGTGTGATAATTATGACGTTCTGACCTCGCATATTACCTGCACATCGGATAAGATATAAACCAGATTAAATTTGAGGACTTTGGCATGTGGATGATGCACTGCGCATGTACATGTGTGCATTAGTACCAAAATACATCATTATGATAACAAGACAGGCCATTCGCACAACCATCATGTCATCTTCATGAACATGTGTCATGTTCAATGACCGAGAGATTGTCAAAGTCACAATTATGCATCCACAATGCTGACTGGGAATGAGCTCCATATAAATGTAAAATAGGTCTGCACTAACTCCGACCACTTCCCTGTGTCTTTGGCAGGCTGACCAGACCACCTTCACGCCTACATTCCCTATGTCACTCCTGTTTCCTGACAGTTTCCCCAATGGCTTCATAATAACATTTAACAATGATTTATCGACTTGCGAAAACCCTCCCAAATGCCCTGACAGAGGGGATAAGGATGAGGGGCAGTGCACTCTGACACCCCCTGGAGTCCGGGGTATATGGGGCATTTTTACCTCTGTCCAACAGCTTGTGTGTGTCTCCCAGTGGCAGCTGGATGGGACCACCAGCCACAGCAATGCCCACCCACCCCATTATTCTGTAATGGCTGTGCAATGGTCTAACATTGAACTCTGAACCCTTAATGAAAAACCACCTTGGCTCTGTCTCTACTCTACATTTACTTGGCCTTAAAAAAAAGAACTGGCCGCAGCGCAAAGAGGCAGCAATTATAAGTGATTATGATTATTTTTCGAGAGGAAAAAGCAACAAGTTAATGCTAATTGGCTTAATGCAGTATTTATTGACTATTCTACATCAAATGTAATATATATTACATATATATATAAATATTGTAATATACAGTATATATATACATATATATATATGTATATATACAGTAAAAAATAGTTACAATTTAAAATAACTGTTTTCTATTTTAATATATTAAATTATAGTCATATAATTCATATATGTCATGACAAAGCTGAATTTTCAGCATCATTACTCCAGTCTTCAGAGAAAGTTCAATAGAACAGATTTTTTAATAGATAACTTTTTTATATTATAAATGTCTTTACTGTCACTTTTGATTAAGTTAATGCATTCTTGTGCAATAAAAGGTTTTTTTTTTTTTTTTTACTTTTAAATGTATCTTACTGATCCCCGATTTTTTTTTAATTGTTGCATATATATTTCCTTCTTATTCTGATCCAATGAAAATGAGTTTACATTTTTTCAAGATTTTGTTTAGAAGACATCTGTGATAATGTATGACTTTTAAGAAATGTGAAAAAGGAGATTTAACCAAGGAACCAAGGTGATGTATAGCCGACGAGCTCCTCTGCCTCTTTGTTGGCTCCTCACCCCTATTTTTATCTCCTTCTTTGCAGATGTCTTCTTTGAAGTCCGTCAAGAGTTATAAACCACTGACCCATTGATGAACTTGGACATGGAGGGAGGATAGTGAGTGAGAGAAGTCAGGATTCTTCACCTTTCACCGAGTTTATGTGCAATTTGTAAGTAGTTCTTTCTTTGGTCTTTACTAATCAAGTTTTTTTTAGAGGAAACAACAAAATATTCCAAGGCGCTCGCGTGGTTAAGCGTAAAAAGCCTGGGCTAAGTCATTAAAACATTAAAAGTGTTGATCAACGCATTAAAGAATGCTTGTGTGAACAATGGATGTGGATCCTGAAGAAGGCAGAAACAGGTTGTTTTAATGACTTATTTAAGGATTTTTACGGTTAACCATGTGAGTGGAATATTTTGTTGTTTCATCTGATATTTGCCTCTCATGTATCCAGTGAGCACCAGTGGCTGTGTGTTTATACCTCTGTAGCAAACCCAGTTGCCTTGTTTTGGGCGAGTTTTTTAGATATTGTACATTTTAATGTGATATTTTAAAGCTCAGTCAAAATGTCTCGAAATGAACAATATACGCTCCATTAAAACTAACAAGCCTCACCACTCGAAGTATCCAGTTGTTTGTTTATACCCTTGCATAGCAAACAAATACAGCATTTTCACATGAAGAAAAATCAGTTTGCTGAATACCGTGATTTCAGTTTGGTGGTGTAGAATGTGATTCCACCTGCAGAGATGAGAGGCAGAAAGGTTTTTTTTTTGTACTTGGTGAGGTGGTTGTAGCAGAAGTCAGGTAGGGTCAGCTCTTCTTCTGCTTCATTCTCTGAGGTATCACCATATCAATATCTCTCTGAGCGTGCATTTTTGAGAAGAAACACTCGAAGTGATGAGTGCTGAACAGCCTTTGGGCCTCTAGAGACCAAATCAAACTCTGTGTTTCCTGTAACCTCAGCACCATGGGAAGTGACCACCCGCACACACACACACACACACATACACACAGAATAACGACGACCTGCTCTCCTCTATCTGACGATGTGAGCCACTGCTCCGGGTGGTTTTACACAAAGTGATGATTTCTTTGTCAAACAACCCTTCGATACACACACTCGCACATGCCGTTTTTTTCCCTGAAGCAATCCACAACCCCCAACCCGTTCAGTCCTAGCCCACTACGGCTAGGCCTCCAATTAAATCAAAAGTGGTTTGTTTTTATTGGTGTTTTGCGCTGACAAGTGGGCTATCATCCTGACGACTCTACCTGTCAGCGAGCGACTGAAAATCCTCAGTTGACAATGCCCAATGCTTCCAATTAGGAGAGAATCAGACTCCTGGCGTGCTAGCGATCTTTCCACCCTCCCCCAAGGCCCTTCCTTACACCCCCCCCCCCCACCCTACCTCTGGCACCCCCATCTTTCAGCACTCGCCCCACCAGCTTCTGCCATTTCACTCTCTCATTCTTGCTCCCTTCATAATTTTCCCCTTCTTTTTTTTCAAGGTAGGTGTATCTCCTCTGCAAATTACTGACACAAAACGGGGTGGCGCACCGGCGGTCCCGAGCCTGAGTGCTGGCGGTCCCGAACCCCCTGTCAGCTTTAATGAGCCAATAAAGGTATATTTCTCCAGCGTGAATGCGCTAAAGTCTTTCTTGTGTGACAGCTGACTGGGAAATGTGAGTGTTAACCTTATAAAAGATTCAGCGGTTCTCATTATTTTCTGTCAAATCTCACACCTGATGGCTTTAAGGTGCATCATTTGCATCGCTGACTGGTCCAGGGTGTGCCCGTTTTCCCCCCCCCCCCCCGTACAATGTTTGTTTGTTGACTGAAGTCAACATTTCATTCCTTTTACACATCTTTTTTTTTAAATCCAAGGCATGTTTTACTCAATGTTTCAAAATGACAGCGATGCCAAAGTTTATCCAGGAACGACGTACCATTTTCCTGAACATATCCAAATATATATTTAACAAACATGGAACAGAATAAATAAATGAAATTCAAAACATTGTTTTCACCTGAGGTGAGGCAAGATCAAACGTCTTTGAAGCCTCTTGCCACTCATCTCTTCTGCCTCTTCCTCAAATCTTCAAACAATCAGAGGATGTACATTAAATACAAGTGTTTGAGTGACAGATTTTCCGAGGACGTTTCTGTGCATCTCCATTTGGTGTGTCAGGTTCCTGATTTTCTGTCCTCTATATGAATTGTTCTTTCAACAAACTGTCCAACTTGTGAGTTTTACTCTGGTTGCAGGATTCCAGGATTTCTGTGAAAAGTTTGGTATGGTATTGGTATTAATTCAATCACTAAAGCTTTATCAATAAGTCATATAAGATCAATTACAATTTGGTATGACTTTTTGCAGAATTGTGTGTGTGTATATATATATATACATATATATTCTAATGCATTTATCTATCTATAGCTCATAGATACTCGTTAAGTTTTGCTTAATATTTATAGCTTTTACTTATTATACAAACATTTTGGTAACACATTGGTAAAACAATTGGAGTCATTTTTTTATTTAATAACATGCAAAAAATATAAAAACTCAAGTAAATACCTGGCCATAGTGCTTTAAATGAAAAGAGTTTTTGAACCATTCAAGGTTTTTGACTGTTTGGACAATAACCAATGCAAAGCAAAAGACTTATACACCAAGGCAGCCATTAAGCACTTTATCTTTATTGGTTAACTGCTAAAAAATAAAGATTAGTTTTTATTAAACATTTTAAGTACATATAAAAAAAAATATTAAGATCTCAGCGCACCTGTTGTCGCTGCACTAAGAGGTCTGGATTTTATTTATCTAACAAATAAAGCCAAAAACATGCCACTGATAGGCTAGATAACTCCTGTCATGGCCTGCCACAGAGACTTAAGAAAAGAAAGATCGCCATCACACGCAGTGGGCATCCTTATGAGACTCTAAACTAAAGTGAGTGCGCTTGCACCCCGCCTCATCGTGACAGCTTGCAGCCGCGTTGACACCCCTTGGGAGCGGGGAGCGGATTCACTAACCTGCCGTTGTCTGCGGCCGAATAGCGCTTCCAATCTGCTGTTCTGATGGGGGGCTCGATTATTGGGACCTGTCGAAAAAACACGAGGGGCTAACTGTTTGAGAGAAAGACGTGAAAGGCAGGACAATAGTTTTTCACGCATGTTAGAGTTTTGTGTCACGCTGGGCTTTCAGAGAGAGTAGTCGCCCTCATTATTGCTCATTAACATTGCATAAATGTGATAGTTGTTATGAACTAAACGACACGGTTGTTCGATAATCGCGTTTTGTGCACTGGAAAAAGAAAAGAACACTAACAGCCCTCTGTTATGGTATTAAAGCACAAATACAGCTCGTATTCTGATCTGGACGATTAATGATAGAACTAAGCACTAATAGTAGTGTAGTAATTAGGCCTATTACTTTCTATATTTTTTCATTATTAACATGGGTTGTTGACAGTAGTGTTTCTACAGTTTACACAATTTAAACACAAGTTCCGATAGGCTATCAAATTATATAAATAATATATCAAGTGTGTAAAAAATATGCTAGGCAACTAAAATAGTTTCCTTAATACACTTGAGTGTAAACAAAATAATTTTTATAAACTTTTTTTTTTAAATGGCCTATGTATAATGCAGTTTTGCATTACAAATATCAAGAATTGAATCAATTCGACCAGAGTAAAATATTTATGTGAAAATGTGAAATTATTAAAACTTTAATAATTAAAACAGACATGAGGGTTCTCTCTGTTTTACGATTGTCATGTCACATGACACCAAAATGGCTTCCTGCATGTTGGTTATGCCACACTAACTTTGATTTGGCGGACAGATATTTAAAATGTTAAATATTGGTCATCATTTATATATTAAAACATGTATTCTCTGCTTATTTATTTTTGCTAAACTTTGTATGCAAACATTCCTTTTCTTAAATTCAGCATTTTAATGAGAATTGTTTTGTTACATTCTCACTTACAATCAGACATTTTATACTTTAATCCCTTAATATAAATAAAATATAAAATGACTTTAATACAGAAACTATATCATAACGAAAGTGTATTATGTCATTTCGGGTATGAATTGGATTTCTTTGTGTATTTTTGAATAAGAATGAGCGTCACGTCATTGGCTTTAAAATAATCTAGATGCCTTCAGGCCAGAATTTTAAAATATTATAATTAGAATTAAATAACATCAATGCTTAAATTCAACTTTTAGTTGGAACTATAATGGAATTATATAAGAAAAATGGGAATTGTGAGAAAGTGGTCAAGACGTGACTCCACGCGCGCTATGAGCAGAGAGGAGAAAGAACCTCCCCACTCCTCATAATAACCCCATTATAAGCCTCATCAATGATGTAATGAAAGCAAACAGTGTTGAAAATTGCCTGTAAACAGTTGGATCCCAGTCTCCTAATGAATTCAGTGTCTCTTTTAATCAAAGTGGGCGACCTGTGGGGAGGGGTTTATTGGGCGTGGGGGGTGGGGGTGGGGGGGGGTCCAGTTTCATCTCACAGAGCCAGTCAACACCCCAAAACACCTCCTAACCAATGGAAGCGAGTCGCTGGGGACTCACGTGGAAGGGGTGCTCTTAAAAACCTAGCCACTGAGTTGTGCACAAGTTCATTTGTTAGGCTTTATCTGACTTTCCGTTCCCCAATGTGTGTATTTAACCTGCATTACCTCATTTGTGCTTCTGTCTTCTCGCAGCATTTTTCCCTGCGCTCTACCGTCCAACGATTTCGCATTGCATCACCTGCGCTGGCACAGAATGCACTTGCCTTTTCCATCCGGATTCCACTCTACAACTCGCCACAGCGAACTACCTTTGAACTGATGAAAATTTCAGCTGCTCAATAGCGCGAGGCTCGAGTTGCTGGCGCTTTGCTTCTGTCCGTGGTGCTGAAATGCGCGCGCCCTCTAAGTAGGCTACCTTGTGGTTTTACACTAACACTGTTACTTCAGAACAGCTTTTTGAAATAATTTGATCAATAATTTAAAGCCACCATCGATGCGTCTGGCGTCTTCGAAAAATACCGGGATTGAAAAAAATTAATTAAATTTGCCAGCCTAGAGTATATTTAGGCTGTATCGATTTTTTTAAGGAGTGAGTGAGGAGCTTAACAAAAAAAAAAATCGGAGGCAGGGTCTGTGTACTTCATACAGAACCTCCTCAAGAAACCTCCTTTTTCTTTTTAAACTTAAACTAAAAGTCCTCAAGGAAGAAGAACGGTTTTTTATCTCTCCCCCAGACAGGGGATGAATATTTCTCATTTCCGATTCCGCTTTGGATTTTTCTCCTGGATAGATCGCTATTAAATCGAGCGCCATTCACGCTGAACTTGGTTGAATGCAGATGATAATCTGAACAGAAGCTTCACGCAAGCAGCAGTGTGGAGATGGAAGCGTCCACCAACGGCTCCAGTTTTGGAATCGACTCCCTGCTATCCCACAGGCCAGGAAGCCCAGTCATCGCGAAGGGGGACAGTTTGGTAGGGGAATGCCGGTCCCCGCTGGAGTTCAGCCCCAGGTCAGACTTAGAGAGCGGTTGTTCTTCTCCTCCGTCTCCGAGGCGGGAGTGCGGTGAGGATGCGGCGCAGAGACAGGGTCACCCGCTCGTGCTCGCGTCCCATTTACAGCACGGCCCGATCTCTGCTGGATCTCAACCTCGGACTGTCACTTCATCCTTCTTAATAAGAGATATTCTGGCTGACTGTAAACCCTTAGCGGCGTGTGCCCCGTACTCCAGTAACGGCCAGCCGACACAGGAGACAGGGAGACTGGCATCTAAAATCGCAGACGACTTCATTGAAAAGATCCACAGTAACTCATCGTCAGACAGTGAATACAAAGGTAAAAAAATAATAATAATAACAGCTCGTTTTTATTTTAATAGTATAGCACATGAATTATAACTTGACATATAGCAAAGAGTTCAAGCAGGCTGGCATATCCTTGCCTATGTTTTTAAAGTCATTTAGGGGTAGAAATAAAAATAATTTTCATGATTCTTTTATTTATTTCATTCGTTCAATTATAGCCAGTTTTGCTATAAAAAAAAGCAGATTATAGATGGATAGATAGAAACCACGACATAATCCTTTATAATCAAAAAACATTTACAAGCAAATATCGTAATATTCATATAAAATATATTTACTGAAATAATTCATAGTGCAAAAATATTGAATACATTTTTGTGGCATTACATTTTGTTTATGTGGTTATGCGCTTTTGATTTTAACGTGCTTATTAGTTTAAAGCTTATTGTTAGGAGCAGGGAAAAGGAAGGCGAACAAAGAAACATCATCAGCAAGATTAATTAAGGATTTGTCCAGGTGAAATTACATCTGAGGAAAAACAGAGTGATAGACCGTTTCCTGTGACATATCATTAGGTTCATTCCATGATGCAAACACAAAGGCCAGCACTATTGATAAATGTAGGAATATGCCATCGTTTTTTTTATTACTATTACAAATAATATTATTGTTATTATATATTTATTGTGTTATATGAGCATGATGATTTGCACGTGTTTTTGGTTGTTGGTGTTCATATATTTGGCCTATTGACTGGTGTTACTGATTCGGATCATTTTGTTGAAGTGTCATCACAATCTTTGTGGAAGTAGGGCATGATGGGTATCATCTATTCTCCTATACCTTCAGCTACGATTCCAAATACATTTCTACTCTCACATCATGAAATCATTAGCTTGGCAAGTCTATAGGCGCGGTGATCAAAATGAATGCTCACCAAATCAAAGCCATTCCATCTCCAGAGCGCGTGTAAAGAGTGTGCGCGCCGCTTTGATTTTTGCCTTTTCTACCCCCTTATATTTCAGGGATTTGATGCAATTTGTCCCAGTGCTAATCAGATTTGTAACGCACGGGGTCGGTCCGCTCTTTATTTCGCTCTTATCCCCGTCCCTGTGAAGTTTCTCCGGTCTCGGTTGAAAGGTTTCCATCCCTTGTGGCTCAATTAGCCGGATTATTGTGCTCCTTGAGATACGACTCAACTACTCGACTGGCAAGGTCTCTCGCGTCGTGTCCCTCTCTTTCTGGGTTCAGAGAGAAAAGAGTTTGCTTTCGATGGGAGATAGGGGTAAATTAAATATCACAGCCCTCGTGTATTCAAAATTCTGAAAATAAAAATCTGAAAACTGCTTGAAAGAATTACAGGCACGCACGAGAACTTCAAGGGTTTAGCATGGGATACGTGGAAACCTTTGACAGCATAACGACTTGTCAATACTGAAACACATGGGCTGGCTAACTAACTCGTGTTAAAGTGGATTAATCAATGCCCTTCCGTTATATGTGATGTTTCAGTGAAAGAGGAGGGCGACAGGGAGATCTCGAGCAGCAGAGACAGCCCGCAGGTTCGCCTGAAGAAGCCTCGGAAAGCGCGGACCGCCTTCACTGACCATCAGCTCGCCCAGCTGGAGCGCAGCTTTGAGCGGCAGAAGTACCTGAGCGTGCAGGACAGAATGGAGCTGGCAGCATCTCTCAACCTGACCGACACGCAGGTCAAAACCTGGTACCAGAACAGGAGGTGAGCATGTGGGCAGCTGGAAACAGAAAGAAAAGCACGCATCCCAGAAACATTCAAATAATAATAATAATAATAATAAGGCTGATATCAATGTCTAGGTCATTTTCTCGTATACAGGCCTATATCATATTATTTTCCCAATGATTATGGAGTCTCCTCTCCTGCCAAAAACAATAGTGCTGCAGAATCAATATCCACATTTTTAACATTTAAACATATAATAAAATATTCTAATTCTAACTTTTTCATGTTTGAAGAGGCTTTAACAGTCACATGGCCTAATTCTTATTTTATAGCTTTAGAAAGAACTACAAAATGGAACCAAAAATAAAATTCGAAAAAAGAGGAGAAAATTACAGTAGCAACAATCAAAATACATCAGTAGATATATTGTACATCTACAAGTGGTTTGTTTGCACATTTTTCCATTCTTGCAGCATCTAATTTCGAGTTAAAACATACATATTTTGAACCAAATCTCGACAAAATAAAATGACTAATTATTGTTAAAACTAATTACTAAAATATGTGTCATTTGATGCCTGTTTTTTTTTATCTTATATACACAATTAATGTGAATTAAATGTCAAAAAACTTTTCCATAACATGTCCCTCATATATGGAGAGGCATTTAATCTAATTTCATTTTTATAAACCTTTTAGATGTAAAAGACTTCTCTTTTCTTTTTTTGTCCTTTCTCTCCTTAACGTTGAATTGTGTCTTTAGAATTGATATTCATACAGATACTTAGAAAGATAAATCACAGAGGATTCAGTTTTTATTTCTCTGAACTTTCTCTGGGTTTATGTTTCGCTTGGGAATAGTAGTGCAATACGGTGATATTTCTTTTCTATTGTCACATATTTGTATGAGTATATAAAACACTAGTCATTGAATAATTTTTTCTATACTAACATTATTCTCTTTCCTCTTGGAAAAAAAAAAGGACGAAGTGGAAGAGGCAAACGGCGGTCGGACTGGAATTGTTAGCGGAGGCTGGGAATTATTCCGCGCTGCAAAGGATGTTCCCCTCGCCGTATTTCTACCCTCAAAGCCTGGTGTCGAACTTGGACCCTGGAGCAGCGCTGTACTTATACAGGGGACCCTCGGCGCCCCCGCCGGCGCTGCAGCGTCCTCTCGTTCCCCGGATTCTCCTGCACGGTCTCCAGGGCGCCAACGAGCCGCCGCCTCTGCCCCCCCTCTCCGGCGTGCTGTCCAGACCAACGCCGCCGCGATGAACGCCGCGATTCGGACTCGGTGCAATACATGGCAGCTCTGAACTCCACCATCAAAGAACAATTTTATTGGTGACAAAATATATTACAAAGCCACAAAAACAAACTGGGACACAAAAAGTGGTTAGAGACATTTTTTCAACTTTATTTAATTATTTATTTTCGTGTTTTTTTTGTTTTCGTTTACCCTAAAGGTTAAATTGGAGAAAACAAATACAAACAGTGAGGCTAGCTACTGAACGCAATAATAGCGGGACATGATAGCCTACTTACAGGGACGCTTCGTTTCACAAATTATTGTTATTATTACTTTATCTAGCCAATATTACAAATGTGAATTGTTGGTGAATCCCTGACGCAGAGATTATTTAAATGGTAGATTCATATTTAATTATCCTGAGATCAAATCCAGGTCACACGTTAATAAATCGTGGGCTTTGTAGTGACCCTCTAAAATGTACAAAGGAAAAGAAGTGTAAATAAGAATATTTTGTTTTATGTTGAAAGACAAATCTCGAATTTTCTCTTTTTGTATCATATTTCCAAGCCTTACGTTAACAGGTGAGATTGACGTGAGCAGCACAATAGAAATCAAAACGTCTCTACAAAATGAAAAAGAAGTGTCACTTTTCTAAATGGTACACGGAGTTCCATACCTAAACAGAACAAGCAGGTGGATTGGACGAGATGGATTATTAATCGATTATCAATCGATTATTTTTGTGCTGCTTTTTTCGTTTCTGTAATCCTGCACAACTGCCAGCAGTATCACTTTGATGATGATGATGATGATGATGATGATGATGATGATTGGAAGTCCTCGTTTCAGATCACTTTGTGATCTATAAGACGTCAAGGAAATGAAGTGTTCGCCCAGGCATTGTGCAATAACTCTGTATAAAACCGTTGAAATATCTTGTCATTCTTTTTGGTGAAGCTGTATATTGAGAATAATGATTTGTGAAGTAATGATTCTCGTAATCCCAAATGATTTTCGTTCGTGCCCCCGTGTGCTTAGCGGTGTGAACTTCTGGAAAACTCTTAAAACTGCTGGATGTGCGGGGGAGGGTGGTCTTTACGCAAGGAGAATTACTTTTATAAATGTGCTAATAAAGATCTTTCATTAATTTACCACTGACTGAGAATGTGGAGGTAGCCTATACAAATACTGGATAAATACACACTCGTGTTCTCACAGACAATTCAATTACACTAAACCAACAGCCAATATAAAAGGTATGCCGGTGCATAATGCGCGTGACAGACCTGAACACTGTCACATAAAAATGTATGAATTAAGAAAAATCATATTGCAAAACTTACCACTGCACTTTGCAACAAGGAAAATAACTTGCAACCATTGTGTCATTATGAACATAAAATGTGCTGCGACCAATGAAGTTCATTTGACGTTGAAATTTGCTACGTCAAAAAAAAAAAAAAAAAAAAAAAAAAAAAATGCATTCTATAATCATTCTTATTTTTTAACTACCTGAATGATCATTCTAACCGATTTCAGGAGCAATCTTTAAATAATTCCATGATAAGATATTACATATGATGTATAGGACCTGGAATAAGTGCCAACACAAAATTATAATTTTAGCATTTATTTAATTTTTTTTTTAAATAAATGGAATAAATAGACATTAAAATAAGGATTTATTTGTACCTCCATATCTGAAATCCAAAGACTTCATGTTTATCTTGAATAGCATAAATTGTCTTAGGGTTTTAATTTTGAAAGTTATAAAGGACAACGTCTCAGCGTGAAACACACACACACAAAAAAAGATTAAGACCAAAAAAGTAAAACCAATAAAATACGCATATTAGTTGCACTGCTTAGCCTACGTCAATTCATTGCTTCTGAAATGTATCTGGATTTTTACATAGGCTAGTAATTTAATGAAAAGGAAAAGTTTGCTTATGAAAATAAACGTAAACAACGCCAGTGATAGCAATATCATAAAATTCGAACTCGGTGAACTATATTACTGGCAAATGTGTTTGAATAATTTTAAACATGACTGTCAGACATTTTGCTCAAACCTCACACTATTTGGTTAGCATCGTGGATTTAATTTGTCGAACCTATACCAAAAAAAAAAAAAAAGTTAATAAGAACGTCGCACCCAAGTAAGCGAACGTTCAACAACCTAACCTTTCAGAAACGCCTGGAGATTTAGGGAACTTAATTCTACCGTCATATTTTCAAGTTAGACGCGACTACCTCTTATTAATAGGTCATACTTTAAATATCATTTTGATCATGAATCATATGAGTCAGTTTCGATACAATTTTAAACGATGTTGCTTTTAATGGCAGCATGATAAAAAGGGAAATACTGAGGGATTGGGCATTGGGCATCTCGCTCTCTCTCTCTCTCACGCACGCACTCAACACTTGTCAGCCTCCATTGTCTTGTGTCTACAAGAGTAAAGTGACAGACTTCTTTGCACTCTTATAACAGCATCACCATGTCGTTTCATTTAGTTTTCATAAACAATATGTGGATGAAATATTAATGGTCACCTAAGTGTGTAATTGTTTAAGTGCCCTAAATGATCCCATTTGGAAATGGATTCTTTCCATAGCCTTTCTTGAGAGTGTTGGTTTGCTGCTCTTTGCCAAACGCTCCCAAACAGCTGGTCACCGGGCAGTGCTGACTGCGGCTCGGATCAGCAAGGGGACATCTGGTCAGCGGCATGACGGGACCCCCCCTTCATCCCCCCTCCGCGAGCCTAAGACTGACTTTAACCCAACCATGAGACCGGTCCATAGAGCTCAGGGTTTAGGGGCTGCTCTGACAGGGCGACTGAATGGGAAATTAACGAGCAGACAAAAGACCTTAATAGCTTTTAATTGAACGTCGATAACGTGTGATCGGTCGGGCTCCTGCAGCAAACTTTCGCATAGCACATGTCATTCTGCGGGGCTCCTCCTGCCCACGAATCACTCAAGGAGAGAGACAGAGAGAGAAGGCATTTTCGACATCATTTCACTAAATGTTTGTTATTGAGGTTGGGAGATTAGCAACAAAATTAATTTAAAAAAGCAAAATTTCAAAGTTATTTTTGGCATTCCAAACCCATCCAAAATAGATGACAATAAAAGAATTGCAATAATAATATGAAATACAAGAGAATCAACTAAAAATGTTCAGCAAATTTAGTTCACAAACGAAAAAAAAAAAAAAAAAAGACATATCAAATCAGATCAAACATTTAAATGATCACATGGAGGCTGATGACCCCCCTCAATATTTATGAAAAGGGTTATTCTTGCGAAGTGAGCAGCTGATTGCAAGAAAAGCTCCTCCGTCTTGTTAATAGACGCAGAGATTTTTGCATGTGAAAGGATAGTGGTAAATCCCTCGGCTCTTACTGAGGATTGTCCCCGGCTCAGGGTTAATGAAGTGCGGATAGAGTCTCGCTGATCTCCCGACAAACAAAAACACAACACGGAGGGCTTAGAGCCGCAGGATCAGTGACTCTGATTAAGCTCATTGACTCAGAATAAAAACCAAACAAAACAGCCTTCAGATGAAATTAAGAGTCAATCAAAGTGCAATTTGCATCGTGATTTGGGCGACTGTCTTTTTCCCATGTTTTTTTTTTTTTTTTGACGATTGCTATTTTTTTGTCACGTAGCTTTGAGAAACGAAATTCAATAGGTTATAAGAAAAAGGAACATCTGCATCCTTTTCTATTTATGTTTCTTTTCTGGACATTAAAATAAACCTGCTCTACATTTAATTAGCATGTAATAACTTAATTATTTATAATAATAAATAATAAAAATAGCAATTATATATATATATATATATATTATTTATCATGACATATATATATATATATATATATATATATGAATTATCATGATATATATATATATATATATATATATATATATATATATATATATATACACATTTCTTATCTACATTTATAATTATTATTATATTTCTGAACACATTATGTTATTGCTATTTGTATTATTTATAATTATAAATAATTATTAAGTTAATACATTTGAATTAAATAGACAGTTACAATTACAAAGCTTGTAAGACATGGAAATATGGAAAAGGTAGTTATTTTTAGCCAAAATATAATATTAGCTTAGTGTTTACATTTTATTTCCATTCACTCAAACGTTTTATTTCATTTAAAAGAATATTATTTGTAATGATAGTAATCATGATTGCACTTTGTTAAATCTTCCTAATCATAGTTCAGGTGAGAAACTGGGCCAGCGATTGGGCAAGGAGATCAGTGGCACCTGCTGCGGGGTCGCGACACCCGTGACCCTCAGGGGAAGGTGGCCCGGGACACTGTCACTGTGTTACCCTACTCACATTTGTCCTCTGCATAAACTTTGTTGGTCAGAGAGACAAGGGGAAATGCTGGATAAATTGTTGGAGTAAAAAAATATAAAAACTGCATAAGCAACACTCATAACACATTTAGGAAATGGGGGGTACAGCGAAACAATAGAACGAGATAGAAAGCAGACAGCGAGCGGTTTCCAAGGTACTGTCCTGGGTATCAAATCCAATCCTTGCCTGAAGGTATACTAAGGGTGGAGGTATAAAGGCCTCCGAGTGAGGTAGCAAGATAACTCAGTAATCATTCCTCCAATAAAACCCAAAGCATTTCTAAACTCGGGTCAGGGGCAAAAGGATTGACATACCAATCTTGGCAAATAATGAAAACACTCTTCCAGTAGTCCGAGAGAGGAAGTAGCAGGAAAGAGCGATGGAAAAGAATAGTGGACATAAAAGGTGCTTGTTGCAGGAATCCCCTGCTGTCAGCAATAACAGTCATGTTCGTCCCAGCAGGGGACAATGTAAAGAACACTGGTATTAGGTGACAGGCTGATTATCTAATCAATACGTGTGGACTGTCGTAGAGCCGGTAACCCCCTGCCTGCACTGTTCTATCACACACATGAGTGAACAAGCGGAGAACTGTCCCATGGGAGTGTTCGCTACCCTGTGGATGTAGTCAGCGCTAACAACATCCACCCCCAGGCCTAGCAGAGGGCACTAACTACATCTCTCTCCATCACACCCATGCTCTATACTGCCACCCAATGGCTGGGAGAAAAACAACCCTGTGGATAAATAAATATTTACTGAACAGCAGCGCTAAACAATAGTTTGTTACAACTCGGTACAGGTTGGCGTTTGTCAAAGATGTCTATTATGCATTAGAATATATAAGTTTAATAATTAATATTGTTGGTCTCTTTACTAATAAAGCCTCGTGGATTTCGACTACTGTAACACTGTCACAATTCCAACATGTACATATGAAGTAGTTCTTCTGTGTTTGGGCTCATTTAAAGTGGATTAGGTTTGAGAAAGAGGAAGTTTCTGGAGAACCTTTGTCAACCCCTGGGTCAGAGCGGTGGACCCGCTGAGCCCACGAGTCTCATAAACATAAAGGAAGGAATAGGTATGAATAAAGGATGAGGAAGGGTATACATGTATTTTTAACACCCTTCCGTGTGAAGGCTGGCAGGAGAATGCATTTTGGGTTTCTGAGGAGGAAGGGGGCAAGGGGAGGGGTGGGTGCAGGTTGTGCAATGTGTTTTATTTGTTTTGGTTTCTTTTCTTGTCTTTTGTGGTATTGTGCAGAATACAGCCGTAAGGAGTGTGAGATGAACTTGAAATTTGAATATATATATATATATATTTTTTTTTTATATATATATTGTCTATATATATTGTCTATATATATATATATATATATAAAAAAAAATAATATTACATTTTTACATTTGTTTTATATATATATATATATATACATTTTGTCAAATTTGGTTTATTTTATATTATTTTCTGTTTTTATTTAGTATTATATGAATGAATGAATGAATGAATGAATGAGGCATTTATATAGCGCTTTCATATGTACTACTGTACACCCAAAGCGCTTTACAATCATATCAGGGGATCTCTCCTCAACCACCACCAGTGTATAGTGTATATATATATATATAGACAATATATATAGACAATATATATTAAAAATAATATTACATTTATATATATATCTATATACAATATTTATACCTACAAAACAAATTTACACACACACAAACACACATATGCACAGTGTATATACTGTATATATACAATTTAAAAATAAATCAAATAAAGGCAACGAATAAAGAAATGCAGTAAAAGATGTGATAAAGATGTTGAGTCAGGGTTTGTTTAACACTTACTCAGAGACTTTAGCAGGGCTGCCAGTGGCAGTCTGCGGGAAAGCCCACAGGGAAGAGTCACACAGACATTGCATCTGCTCTTCAAGTCTATTTCCATTCATTTACTTCTTTTACAAAAAAAAATAAATAAAAAAAAATGAAAGCATGTATTTTATAGCAAAGTACTTTCAGGTACATAACAACGTACAACCTGAAGAGTGACCAAAATCATCTCTGGGCTGTATGGAGAGAAGTGGTGCACAAGAAGGACATGGCCAGAGATATTCATTTGTTTCAAATAGCTCGTAATTGGACATGGGAGTAGAAGGAATGGACACTACATCCAGTGACCAACCCTTGACTCCTTCACTCACCACTGGGACCCTCAGGGCTGGCCTGGCAGCTGCTTAACTGAGCGATGACTTCAGGCCAGGGCAGGGACCAGGGGCTAACAAGGAAATGATGGAGTGCCTGACCAACTGGGAGAGAAAAAGATGGAAAGGAAAGCAGATTAGCCAAGCTAACACTGACAATGACTCCTTTTCCAACAAGTCAACCACGGTTAGAAAAAAAACAGTAACGTTCTGTCTGACAATAGGGGGAAAGCCACTAGCTTGAGTTTAGTATTAACAAACGTACATTTGATCATCAGAGAACCTGATATTATAAATATTTACATACATCAGAGAGATGTGGGAATTTGCAGACGATTGTCTGCCAGATCAGAATGCAGATTTTCATGGCTGAGACAGTGAGAAAGAGGCAACGGCAGCTTCTGTCGGAGCGAGAGGCTTCCCACATTTGAAGTCAGTTGAGAGTGGCAAATGAAATAAAGACGGAAAAGCGTGATGGCACGTGAGGCTCGGAGACGGGTGGGGGAAAAAAGGCTTCAAATGGTTATCAATAAAATTGCCTGTGCCAGGCGCTGCAGTTTAACCTCTTTAGTGCGTTCGGCTTCTCCTAACGGGACGGGACGTGTGCTGTGGGTGCGCTCTGCTTCATGCCTGTCTTCACAAAGCTCCCTGTCGGTTTGATGGGTTCACAGCTTCTCCTCACACAGGTGCAAGTTCCTTTGGAGTCCCACAGACTTCGGCACAAGACATGACATAAAGCAAGAGCCTCTCACACCCCAGCAGAAGAAAAACAGACATGAAAGGGGGACGAGATTGACTCTCTGACTTCAGGCTTGTTGTTGATTTGATTTGTATCGAGAGAGCAGCACAATGGCCAATGCATCAGATGTGTTTCACGTTCCTCATTCATTTTATGCATACTTACTGTATATATATATATATATTAATTATTTATCATGACATATATAATTTAAGTTGAAATGACTTAATCATCCAAGTTGATTGTCCTTGAAAATTTAAGGCAGCAACATTTTTTTGTACAGTGTAAATGTTTTCCAGATTTACACTATTTTCAAGTTTACAGATAAATGTAATAATGAACATATATGTAGGCTACTGTATACTGCATACTTACTGTATATATATTATTTATCATAACATACCGTATATATATATATATATATATATATATATATATATATATATAAAATAGATATTATATTTTATTAAAAAAACATTGCAATATATATATAGGAGAGAGTGAGAAATCATGATAATTCATACATAATATATATATATATATATATATATATATATATATATATATATATGAATTATGATTTCTTGCTCTCTCCTATATATATTGCAATGTTTTTTTAATAAAATATAATATTTTATATATATATATATATATATATATATAAATGATATATATAATATATATGTGTTATATATATATATAATTCATATATATATATATATATATATATATGAATTATCATGATTTATTGCTCTCTCCTATTATATATTGCAATGTTTTTTAATAAAATATAATATCTATTTTTTAACTATAGTTATGGAAAATAATAATGATGATCCATCCTGTGTTTATATTAAAGCATTACACTAATAAACAAAAATCATGTTGCTAGAAGAAAATTTAATCTGTATCGGTCATGAAAAGGCAATATCTGTCAGTCAAAGGTCAATTATTTTTCGATCAGGATAGGGCAAGAAAAAATGACCAGCTACACATTTATATATAAATAACTGCAATAGGTAAAATGACTGAATTACAACTTTTCTTAAGGTCATTTCCTTCTAATAACAAGGAAAAACTCTAGTCTGTTTAATATATGTGAGGTGTTGAGGTAGAGAGAGTGAAAGAATAAACACAGAAACAGTGGGAGATGGGAGAGAAGCATTGTGTTTGCCAGGACTGTGGCATTAGTATCATGGCTGGAGAGTGTGACACAGACTCAGCTCTCTTTGATCCAGCACAGAGGCAGATCTCCACTGACCTGAGTGTGCCAAGACTGAGTGTTCAACCTCCCACAACACTGAGGGTGTGCTGAGCATCCTTTATAATTCACACAAACACACCTGTTCATACAGAAACATGCCACACTCATGCACACACACACAAACACTCACAATACAAACATATTAGGATGCACACATGCGCATAGCACAAAAAGCTTGTCGCTTATATGACTGTCATTCAATCTTTAATTTAAATCCTGTGAAAGCTTCATAAAATATATACAAGAAGTAGTAGTTAATTGGCTGACACCTTGTCTACACTGTGTGTACAAAACTAGATCAGCTCTCGAAGCTGTCTACATTGGATGCGGACGTTGCGGTGCATTGCGACAGCTGACGGACGCCCCGTTTCTATTTTTGACGCTCTACACAGCTATTCTTCCCACTTTATTGTCCCCGTCTGTCTGAAGTAAAATGATTTTATTTACAAATATCCATATTTATATCTGAATTTATGAGTATGAATTTATTCTCTATATATCTTTTTGTATATACCCAAAATGGCTAAACACTAAGCATCTAATTGTCTTATTGGTCAGGAAATTTGCCAAATTTAAAGGGGTGGTTGAATATGATTTTACTTTTTTTTACGTTTTTGTGTAATGTTGCTGTTTGAGCATAAACAACATCTGCAAAGTTACAATGCTCAAAGTTCAAAGCAAAGGGAGATATTTGCTTTAAAAGAAATAGTTTTTTAAGGACTACAACAAACGGCTGGTAGGGACTACACGACATTCCTCCTGGGTTAGTGACATCACTAACCCTAAAATTTACATAAACCCTGCCCCCGGGAATGCGATTTATAGATTATCATGACCGAATATGCTAATCAATGACTAGAAGATAACTACACATAAGCTACATAAATTTACCAACTAACCATTCAGAAATGTCTACATGAGTCTCTCCATCTTTCTCACTTCGGTTTGAACATAAAAGGCAAAAAGTTTTTGAAATTTCCAGTGCATGTCTGTGTGAGGTAAAAGGACACAAGCTCTTGAAGCTCCGCCCTCTGTGCCGGGAGCAGCAGCTCATTTGCATTTAAAGGAACAGACACAAAGCGGTGCGTTTTTGCTCACCCTCATAAAGTGACAACTTTAACATACTATATAAAAATATCTGTGGGGTATTGAGCTAGAACTTCACATACACACTCTGGGCACATCAAAGACTTATTTTACATCTTGTGAAAAGGGTATAATACCACCCCTTTAAACAAATGTACCACTTAAAAAGCAATCATCTCAGAAAAACATGAAAGACAGATTTATGTTTTTGGCAGAAAATGGGAAGTTGTGTGAGGAGTAATGAGTCACAATGAAACATGAGTTGCATGGTGAGGCTCCAGAGCTGTGTCTTCGAAAATCTGGTGAGAAATATAATACTAAATGCATCTCTACCACAGCGAGGCATCGAGGAAGAGTGTCATTGTGAGAGGAGCCTTTTTAGCTGCTGGTATTGGTGAGCTACTTCACTGTGAAAAGTCATTTAATGCTTTGGAGTAAAGGAGAATATTGCAGAATGGCTTGCTTCCCACAAATTTACATTTACATTTAATCATTTAGCACGTGCTTTTATCCAAAGTTAGTTAGTTTTTTTTAAATTAATAAATAGATATAGATTAGTAAGTGTTAGTATTAATGGGTCAAGTGTTGACGAAAAAGATACGTCTTCAGCAGTTTCTTGAAAATGGCTAAAGACTCAGCAGCTCGGATTGAGATAGGCGGGTCATTCCACCAGCTTGGAACAGGCCAGGTAAAGGTCAGTGAAAGTGATTTTGTGTGAATGGGCAGTTCTAGAAATGTGGTCTGTGAAGTTGAACTGATCACAAGGTTCCTGGCTGTCCTGGATGGAGTTATAGTGGACGAATAGCTGAATGGAGAAGTTGTGATTAAGTGTTGGGTTGGCTGAGACCACAAGCAGTTCTGTCTTCACAAGGTTGAGTTGCAAATGAAAAGATGATATCAAAAGAGGAATGTTCAGATGTTATTTTTCAACAAGACAGTGCTCCTGCTCAAATAGCAAAGACAACCAAAAAAGTGGCTTAAGAACAAGTCCATCAGGTTCATGTTTTGGCTTGGTCAGAGTCCAGATTTGAACCCTATAGTAAATATTTGGTCTCACATTAAACTTAAATGAACTGGGAGACATTGAGTGGAACAACAGTGGAACAACAGTGACTCTTCTTCCTGTAAAAAGCTGTGTGCCAAGTTGAAGAACCTGATTTCACCAAGTGCAACATGTTCCTGAATCAACATCTTTGTTGATCCTGAAGCAACATTCCAATTAACCAATCAGATCTGAGGGACAAGTTTACAGTTTATGTCAAGTTTAGGCTTACAACCAGGGTTAGGTGCTTCTACATCAGTGTTCTTTACCTATCATTTCCCTTTGATTTTAGGGATAACGTGTCTAACAGAGCAAAATCAGGGCGTGCAAGACTATTCTGTGCTATACTTTATCTACAGTATTTGTGCAATTCTTGGTAATTTGCTGACCAGTGACTTGTGATTAAAATGGTTATCTTTGAATTGTATAGCCTTTTTTATAGTGTTTTTTAAAGCAGTTGCAACAATATTAAATGATGTGTATACTATATCATTTCACTATTCTAAAACATTTGCATTTATAACAAAGGCATTCATCTGTTTTACTGTTTCTGAAGTGCAGTCTAGAGTTCAGAGCTGATTGGAGCATCCACTGACAATCCCAAGTTGACCAAGCTCTTCTGGTCAAGACACTAGTGATGAAAAAAGAACAGTATTTTAAAATATTGCAAATATTGTTATTGTAAAATATTGTCAAGCTAAGGATATATACAGTACTGTCCAAAGGTTTGGGGTGAGTAAGATTGTTTGATTTAAAAAAAGAAAGAAAATAAATTAATACTTTTATTCAGCTGAGACATATTCAATTGTTCCAAAGTGGCAGTAAAGACTTTTACATTGTTACAAAAGATTTCTATTTCAATGTTTTTTCATTTGGCTGCTATTCTAAACCTTTTATTCATTAAAAATCATGCAAAAAATGATCAGTTTCTGAAAAATATTAAGTGGCACAACTGTTTTCAACATTGATTACAAGAAATGTTTCTTAAGCAACAAATCAGCCTATTAGAATGATTTCTAAAGGATCATATGACACTGAAGGCTATTGCCATCACAGGAATAAATGTCATTTGAAAATATATTAAAATAGAAAACAGTCATTTTAAATGGTAATTTATGCAGTGTTACTGTATTTTCAAATAAATGTAACATTTGTAAGCAAGAAACAAAAAAACATGCCCCAAACATTTGATAAGTAGTATATTTTTAGTTACATTTTTCACATTAATATTTTGTGGGAAAAGGAAATTTTACTACCATTTTGGTCAATGTACGCTCAATTATTCCTATTCAACCAAAATCCAAACTTAACATGCAAAGAACATGCAAATAAAATAATTATGCAAAGCACTGAGGTCCATTGGAGAAAAAAATTCATGTGAAAAAAGATCAGAATACATCCCTTTTGAATAACTAATCAAATCACAATACTATGATAATTTAACCCAGAAAGTAATATCTCATGGTATTGCCAGGCCCCTGCTTTCTCACATCAAGTTTTTACATCATGTTAGTGATTATCTAGAAAAAGTGCTTGAGTTAGAGTTAGAACAGTGATACGGGCATGATGTGTGGAATAGGGAAAGAATGGAGCGGCAACAGATGAAAACAACACAAGAGCAGTGAAAGTGAGGAGCAGGAGGAGGAGAGTAAGGGTAAGATAGACCACAAGATAGAAGATTTGGAGAGACAAGGTTGAGCAGTATGATAGGTTAGGAAAAAAAACCCACACCTATTCCCTCACTCATATGGAGCAGCAAACAAACACTTGAACAATACACAGTATAAAGCGCTGCTGTGGGTCCTCAATAATTACTGCCATCTTAAGGAGCCACTGAGGACGCCCATGAGGCCTCTGAGTGAGAGAATAGACCCGACCTTCAGACAAAAAAGGCAGAAAGGAGAGCAGGGTGCTCTCCGATATCCCTACCTACAGCTGCCAGCTCCATCTCTATCTCTATGACTCTAAGGTTACCCCCACACACACTCATTGTTAGCAGTTATCAGAGTGTCATTTTGGGCATTGTCTGGGTAATGTAGGCCAGGACAGTCCTAAATAATGCTCTAATTTTTCAAATCAATTAGAAGTGCAAATAATGTACATATAAATGTCATTAAGTCTGCCATTCCAATGCTATCTCACGACCAATTCGTTCGAGGTGGCTTATTCATACGACCTCACTCGTACGAATTTGTACGATTTGTCTAAACCCAGTGATGGGTAGATTTAGGGGTGAGGTCAGGGCCAGGGGTAGGTCATTCGTAGGAATTCATACGAATTGGGCAAATCGTACGAATCCGTACGAGTGAAGTCGTATGAATTTGTACGAATTAGCCACCTCGTAAAATACGAACGAATTGCTGTGAGATCGGGTTGGCCATTCCTACCTGCCCAAACTTCTCTAATAAAGACATAAACCAAAGGAATGTTCAAGAAATATTTCAGCATTGGCTATGACTGGGCCAACAGAGTCCTCTCCGGTCAACTGCTACAAGAACCGGATCAGTCTGATTCATGAACAAATCATTCAGCTTTGTGAACTAGTTGAACTGATTCACTGAAAAGATTGAACTTGGAAGAAAGATTCATTCACGAATTGGATCATTTGCCATTCAAGGTTGTGTAAAATTCAAAGTTGAAATTGGCCACACCCCGCAGGAAGTTGAATTGGAATTTTAGGAAGATTGACCCTGATTGATACTTCTCTGTTAAACTCTCATGAACACTCCAAGGAATGCAGCAGAATAGCATTTTGGCTGAATGAACTGAATAATGCGTTCAGCTACTAATTAATATATGAATAATACCATATTTAGAAACTTTATATATTCTGTGTGGACCTATGATCAACAAGGGCAATGTGCTGTCACTCCTCGCAGGATTTAAATGGAAGGGACAAAGCATTAGCCATGAGCAATACAGCCATAGGGATTTGAGGGACATACATGAGACCTTTTTCCTCACACTCTTCTCTACTGTCTATTTTCAGGGCTCATAAACGCACCAGTGAATTCTGACTCATTAACTATAAGCCACAAAGTTTACCAGAGAGGAAGAATTCATACAAGAGATTCGGAGAGAGAAAAAAATCAATGAAAGAGAAACTTATTGTATCATATGAGATCTATTCCCTGGGTATTCTGGACAATAATGACTTAATATAACGGTGACGCTGTGGCATTTGCTCTATTTTCCCACTGTTTTCTTTGCTTATGATTGAGCAGGCCTATTTTCGCACGTTGTGACAGGTGCTTAAAACCAAGAAAGCTGACGTCTGTTTGATCAAAATTTATGTGAAATTTCTCGAGGCCACTGGGGGAATCTGTGTTTATGAACTGTAATAAAAAGAGTCATTTTGACAATTCGACCTCTGTGCGGTGGATGTGGAGGGGGGGCGGAGGAATTGGTTTCTGTTTGCCAGTGAATAGAGAGGAGAAATATTCTTGTCTTTTACAAGCACTAAAATACAGGACATGAGGGTGGGAGGGCTATACATTACCGTGTTCTTGAGCAAGGCTTATTGAGCAGAAGTAATTTAAATAAAAGGAATTTCTTTAATCTTACAGTTTTTCTAAATCGCTTTGGCACGATTTTTTCCCCCTCAAAACAATAAATTCCGATTTCTGAACGATTCAGATTTGAATTTATTATTTGATTTAAGCAAATTGCATGTGTTTCGGCACATGTGCGCAAAAAAGTACAATTTGCACAATAACAAAATGCACATGGCTTGTTGATCAAAACTGGTGAGTTGATTTAAACTCTGACATGGAATGTTTGTAATGTCTGTTAAATTAGAAAATAGGCTGTCATTGTAATGAAATAGGAATCACAATGTTATAATCAACCAATCAAGTTTGGAAGCATATGGAGTCTGCCCGGCACAATCACAACCATTTTTGAACATGGAGGAACGCCACAACCCTAAACAGCAGCAGCTACTGCAGGACTGTATAATACATTTGTATTCAGTACATTTATTTTTGTAGAAATGTGTAACATGTAAACTGAAAATTCACAGTTGCTTGCTGTGGAAGAGCAATAAGATATGTAAGAATGTGTGGTGGTGGTGGTGTTAGGGGAAAACATAATAGAATGGGTAAAAATGAACAAGCAACTGTGAATTGCATTGTATGATTTCATTTTCCTTTGGTATGCAAGCTACAGTATTGACTTTTACTAGTAAACTTTTACCTTCTGATGTAATCTGTATCTAAAAAGCTCAGTTTGATACACAAGAGCATTCAGCAAGACAAAACTGACATTCTTTTATAGTATAGAAAGCAGTCAATGTTAACAAAAAAGTAGAAAAAACAAGAAATTTGTCATTGGCCAATTTCCTGACACAATAACTAAGTTTTGAAGCATGAATTAAAAGTTTTGGGTGAGTTACTACATTTTGTAGACATGCAATAGAGTTCTGACATTCCAGCAAAGAGCTGTGACAGTGGCACTTATAGTTTTAGAGAATGTTAAAGGGTTAGTTCACCCAAAAATGAAAATTCTGTCAGTAATTAGGCTACTCACCCTCACGTTGTTCCAACCCCGTAAGACTTTTGTTCATCTTCGGAACACAAATTAAGATATTTTTGATGAAATCTGAGAGCTGGATCACTCCTCCTGCAGGCTTATGGACACCTTAACTTGCTGGCCCAGAAAATGTATTAAAGACATTGTTAATATAGCCACGTATCACACATGACCAGAGTTGCCCAATAGTGAGCCTACGTGGTGACGTGCAACACAGACGCGCTACGCTTAAACACTACGTAAAAAGACTCGAGGTCCAGAGAGAAGGAAATTAAAAGTGGAATAAAGTCGTTATTTTTGTTTGTTTTTGCGCACAAAAAGTATTCTCGTCGCTTTATAAACTTAAGATTGAGCCACTGGAGTCACTTGGACTATATTAACGATGTCTTTAATACATTTTCTGGGCCAGCAAGTTAAGGTGTCCATAAGCCTGCAGGAGGAGTGAGCCAGCTCTCAGATTTCATCAAAAATATCTTAATTTGAGTTCCGAAGATGAACGAAAGTCTTACGGGGTTGGAACAACATGAGGGTGAGTAATTACTGACAGAATTTTCATTTTTGGGTGAACTAACCCTTTAAGACAAATGTGCCATTTTACAAAAAAATTTGGCGATTGGGAAAAACTGTAAAATACAACACAGTAGTCATGACTACTGACATGGAATAAAATTAGTGGTGAGAAAAACGAATTATTGAATGTACAATAATTGCAAGAAAAATCCGGTAGTTAAAAAAACCATTAAGAACCATTTTCCAACCATAGGAAATCTAAATTTTACCCTCCAACCCAAAACAGTTGGCTAAGGTAACATGACTAAGATAAATAAAATAAAATAAAATAAAATAATCTTTTAATAAAGAAAATTGTAAAATAATTTAAAAATAGACATGAGATAATTAACTTTAAACTTGAATATAGTTTTTCTTTCAAAACCTAAAAATGTTGTATAGTAAATGAAGGAGAATTGATCAGTAAATGACAGATGACAGTCACTAGATGACAAAGACATTGAATTTGGAATGGAAAAATGGAAACTCTCAGTGCATCTTCAGACTCTCTGTGATTTGTGCTAGAAAAACACACATTGCTACATAATCTGCCTCAGGTCATGGAAACTGATGCAGAAATGAGAGAGTGATCCAGCAAGCTTTGCTTTGACAACAGTATTCATGTTCACTACTCTACTCAAACCTGAGGTGTCACAAAATCAATGCAGTCTTCTGTAGATCGCTGTTTGCTGCTGAACAGGAGTATTACAGCATCGCGGGTAAGCTGAAGGCCTGAAAAAAACAATAAATCATTACATCTGTCAGGCATAGTATATGGGAAGCATCGTGAATTTAGATAATTTTGATTACTATAAATTATAATCATTGTCACGCACATAAATGTGAACAAATTCAAGCACATGTTCATAATCATCATATCTATTATACGCTGCTCACTGGTTGTCGACAGCTGAGCACTTGTGAACACATATAGCAGGCAGAAAAAGAAACGCACACACACACACACTCAAAGGTGCGCACAGGCTCACAAATACACAAAGGGAAAGAGGAAGAGAGCTAGATTATTGAAGTAGTATCATGCAGGAATATTAAAGAAGGCTCTTAAGATTTTAATAAGAATAAAATGAAACAGTAACCACCAAGGGGCCAGCAGGGTTAATCCCTTCAATATTACAGAAAAAAAAAAACAGCGAGGATGGAGAGGGGAGAAGGGAGGGGGGGTGGAGAGGCAAGGTGGAGGATACAGGCAAAGCGAGAAAATGCAGTTGCCTGAAAATGCAATAAAAAAGTAATGGTTGCCTTGGAATAAACACAGCGCCAGAACCACAGCATAGGTAAACACACACACAGACACACACACACACACACACACACACACACATACACATTTAAACATGGATGACTTGATCTGACATGCATCGATGGATGGATGGATGGATGGATGGATGGATTAAAAGGTAGAGTAGACACACAGACAGACATACAGACATACAGACATACAGATAGATAGATAGATAGATAGATAGATAGATAGATAGATAGATAGATAGATAGATAGATAGATAGATAGATAGATAGATAGATAGATAGATAGATAGATAGATAGATAGATAGATAGATAGATAGATAGATAGATGCTGGATGGATAGAATGATAGATTAAAAGGTAGAGCAGACAGACAGACATATAGATAGATGGATGGATGGTAGAACAATGATATTCGAATGTATTAGAACAGTGTATACCTACACAGTGAACCCAGATGCCTGCTCCTCCAGCTCTTCCTAAAGTCAAGTGCACAAACACACACACACACACACACACGCACCGGCAGCAGATGGTATTAGACAGTTGGCAGTGGTAAGTGAGCATGAGTATCTGTTTACTAATAACCCTTTAATTACTTCAGCTGGTGGATGGGATAAAAACGCCAGACTCAAGCAGGAGAACGTCTTGAGGTGATGAGAGGGCTACATACAACACAGCCTCCAAAGACATTTTATGGAAAGAATTCCCACTATGAAAGTAAAGCAACTAGATACTTAAAAAAAGACGGTATATCTGAAGGTGTGTGAGAGCACGCAGCCACCGCAAACTTCACATTCAGTAATATAACATGTGGGAGATATATGGTACCCCAAAGAACGGTAAATGTCAGGAGAAATCCATTCATCTCCCGGGATAACTTTAACCCTCTCCATTTTGTTAGTCTGAACCCACCTTTTGGGCAAATATGTTACAAAGATGTGCTCTCTCTCTCTCTCTCTCTACGGTTGTGCCGGTCTGCGTGGACTCTCCCCGTCTCCGTTTCAGCTGGAGAACAGGGAGTGCGTCGCGTTCACCGGCTGCCCTTTAGCTCAGCCGTGCTGCAAAAGCATACATTTTAATGATGAGACCTTTTCTTTTAAATAACTCCTCTACAGGAGAAAAATAAATTGCTGTTCAAGAGGAAATATTACACTGGGCATTGTGGGATTGAGAGGGATTGAGCGGAACGGGCCGTGTGACCCATACATCACAGCCAACCTGTATAAATTAAGATATAAATAGCTTCATACAGAGAAACTTTACCTTGGGTCCTCTTCCGAAGGAGTGTGTGTGTGCAAGGCCTTGCGCACAGACGGAAGAGTGTGTTTGTGTGTGTGTAAGAGGGGTAGAAGGGAGAGAGTGTGTTTGTATGTGTGTATGACACAGAAATCCCCCTCGGAGTGCTGGGCAAACAGAAAGCAGGCCGTATAAAGGCTGAAAAGACCTCGCTTGGTTATTGTATATTCCTCGCCTGGATCCCCGTAAAGACCCCCATAGCCCTGCACTGTCACCAGGGCCACTGTGTCATCACGGACAGCCGGCTTTAGACGGAGCCCTGGCGAAGGCTCCAAAAGGAAATTAAAAGGGGATTATGGCTGCCTGACACGCTGAAGGGATTCGCTAGGCCTGGGTTTTATTTAGTTCTCGGTGCTGTGCGCTGCCTGAAGTGTGAGGAGGGACCAGGGCAGGTCTGTTCAAAGCCTTCACTCCGCTCTGCTTATCTACCAAAACTGATGTAATATTTCAGAACGGTATATATGTGTTAGGCCCACGGGAAATGCTTGCATTCCATCTCCACCTGCAAGTTTATCGAATCCATCGCACACAAGAGAAAAGAAATTGCTGTTTAAATACACATATATGTGAATTCCAGCTTCTCGAATTTTGATTTCATTGACGAATAAAGAGGTAAACACAATGTCAGTTCAAAGCACTACAGCTGAAGAATTAAACTGATGCATGTTTTTTTATTATCCTTTTGATAAGATGCACAGCCTACTTTGAATGTGCTCTAACTCTGAATAAAATCAAGTGCAAAATGAATAAATATGAAATATAAAAGATTTCTATTTCTATAGACCTCCTGCAGTCTGTTCACTGACCATCTGATGCAAATTGGACAGTCAAATTAGGCAGTTCCAATCTAACTGGCTGACCTTACGGACTTCCGGGAGAAGGACACGCAGGGTTTTTTTTCTGGGTTTTTAAACCAGTCTGCCCGGAAACAAAGTCATGTTTACAAAGTATACTGATACAATGATAAATTGGCTTATGGGGATGAAATAACCACTGGATTTACTGAAATTTGTATGTGTAATGGCATTTAATTTAACCAGACAATTGACAGCACCCATTGAAAAAAAAATAGTATGGAAGACAATGGGTGCTGTCAATTGTCTGGTTAAATGAAACGCCATTACACATACAAATTTCAGGTCTGGTTACCAACATTCTTTAAAATATATTCTTTTGTGTTCAACAGAAGAAAAACTCATACAGGTTTGGAACACCTTGAGGGTGAGTAAGTAAAGACAAAATTTTCATTTTGGGGTGAACTATCCCTTTTGCAAGCTGAATTTCAAAACTATATTTTGTCTGTTAAATAGTCTATTTTAAATTATTTTGGATGGAAAGAAATTCTTATCTTAAATACAATAGACTAGTCTCAGCAAAGAATTTGTTCTCCCTACTGTCACTCTGACAGAACGCTTTGTGGGTCTTTGTGCCTATTTGTGTGTGTGTGCGTATGTGTGTGTGTGTGGCAGCATTATCAATTATCCAGTGCGCAGTCTCACTCTAGCTCGGTGTTAAATTAAGTTGTCAGTGCTGTCTTCACAATTTCCCCTTCACAGAGGTAGACGCTGATGGGGCCTGACGGCCGCTTGGTGGTTCTCCTCGCCGGCTGCCGGCCCGCATCGTGCCTGCAATTCATCAGCGCACATCCAGAGCGCAGTCCACGAGCCAAACTCTGCCAGCCAGCCGGCAGCATGGCCAACCCAGCCCAGCGTACTGCTGCCTGCGACGGATGGGAAGAGAATGAGCTAGATCACCTTCCAAAAAACACATAGCAAAGAGGGATTGGAGTTTGGCCTACTCTGATAGTGTGTCTAGTCTTTGTGTGCATGCTTGTCAAAGATGTAACCAACTGTTCAAGATTTGGGGGACCAAATATAAAAGTTGTGATTATTATAAAAATTATACGTTTTGATTGGATGAGCTCTTGTTTCATTGTAAGCTGACTATAAATGCACACCATTGACTGCATAATCTATGTCCAAAAGCTTTATAAATTATAAAGAGGTAGGTAGGCAACAAGTCACATCCCAAATGCAATATTTGCGTAACATCTTGTCTATTAAGATGCATTTATCTGGTTGGCACTGACTATCCCAAAATCTTATGCGGTTCAGCAGTTGGTGAAAAGAAGGAAAAGGGTGCTTGAAGGGATATTTATGAATTACTCATGACTTAATTTATACTGGGAAATAAGCATTAAAGCCACTTAATATCTTTGAAGCTTATTTGAATTTGTTTTAAGATGATTGGATATTGGCGTCTTGAAAGCCTGATTCCTTAGAAAGAACTTTAATACAAAAACACTTCATGCAAATCATTATTAGAGTAGGCATGAAATGAAAATTTCGATCTATTTTCAAATAGCACCTTATTGAACATTGTGAACGATTCATCCATGCAGGTTTCATTTTCAAAAGAAACATTTTGACCAATTTGACTTATTTTTAATCAAAATGTCATAACTCGATCTTCCTTTTCAGATCCGTCTCCAGCCCATTCAACAACCAATGGACATGTACGCCACAATACGGAAGATCTGTCACTTCTGTGAATCTGTCACTATACTTCTGTTTTATAGCAACTTTACCTGACAAGGCAGTAAGGCAGATGCCTATAAGGTTTCAGACACAGCCAATAATCAGCAAAGGCAAATAGAATAACTATATGTTTTTTATAAAAGTAATAACCCACTTAAGGCAATTACAGTGATTTTACTATAGTTAGGTGGACACCACAAAAGTTTTATTAATTGACAAATAACTTGAATATTGCAGGTGATGTATCCACCCTCAATGGTGCTTGTGCATTTTCTTCTGCAAAGTCTGTGTTTTCCTGGTCATGACAGGGAGGTAAATAAAGAGTAAGAAAAATGAGATTTTAGATGTGTATGCATGAGAGAAAGCAAGCAGGAAAGACAGAAAGCCGGCAAAAGAAAAAGAGAGAAGGGGGTATGAGAGCGCAGTTTGTGGACAGCAAAGCCCATGAGACACATAACTTGGCAGCTTACCTGCTTAAAGGGCACTGGCAGGAAAGCTGGACAGGCATATATGTCACCCTCCCTCTCTTTCTCTCGCTCCAGAAGGCTGAAGGACACAGGAAGAGTCTGGGCACAGTGCAGCCAAGCAAGCAGCCAGACGGCCGGGCCGCAGTAATAATGGAGAACTGTATAACAGCGGGGCACTAAGCTCTCTGTGCTTAAGTATTTATTTGTGATGAATAGTAATGACGGCACACTTACAAAGCACTTGTTTAATATGGAATGGCCTAAGGGGCGGGTATCATTCGAGCAAATGAATCTCACTGCGCCTCCCTCAGCCCTCCATAACATGTGCTGGCCTTTTTCACTGTCCCTGCCCCAAAGTTAAATAAAACATTACATGCCATTTTCAGTTATTAACCTACTTAATTGAGAAAAAAAGTCAATGATTTATTTCTATTTGGGCTCTGCTGCTACACAGCTGTCATGGACGGGTGGTAACCTAAATAATCAATTGATGCGCTTTTTGGTCTCTGGGAGTTGATTGGACGCCACTATAAAGGAAAAGAGCTTCTATTGCTGTACTTCAAAAAAAGCCCCAAAAGCTTCATCACGCCACGGCTGTTAAATATGAGTGTCGTCAACCCCTACTGAGATTTATTACGAGCGCCTCGCAGAAGAACAAACAACAGACAGTTTAGCTAACAGTTTGCGGCACAGTACTGTTACTGCCATGCAAATAAGGATAGATCAGCTTTTCAACAAAAGGCTGTTAAACACCCCCTTCTGTTTACAAGCCCTTCTGATGTGAACACCCATCATCAAAAGGCAGAAAGTCACCAGCTGCGGTTTAGCACTGGCTACTCAAACAGTCATGATCTCGTGTTGTGACACTAAGCCATCATTGGCTCGGCGGGAAGTCTCACATTGGAGTGGTAATGCGCGAAACAGTGCTGATCTGTTTTGTTTCTCTCATTGAAGTAGTAGTTCACAGAAAAATGAAGATTCTGTCATCATTTCCATTTACACAGAACACATTTTCACACAGCAACCAGTGGGTGTCATGCTTTAAAAAGTACACAAAAAGCACCATAAAATACTATAAATGTCACCCATGCACTCCATGACTCTAATGCTATACTCCAAGTCTCATGAAACCATGCACGTTAGTATTGTGTGAGGAATAAAACAAAATCTAAAACGCTGAAAATCTTCCTTCCCCCATAGCTTTCAAAATCAAGATATGCTTAACTCTGTTGTTTCTTGCAACGTAACTGATAGGGACACAAAAGATTTGAATAATCAGAAGAATGAATGAGATTTGAGCAACAGTGGAAGGGAAATTATACTACTTATATTATATATAAAAGTAGTATAGTATAATAGTAGAAAAGAGCACTTATTCCGCTAAACTTCTACTGTATTCAAACGGTAGAAAAAAAGTCATATGGGTTGGGAACAACATGAGAGTAAGTAAATAATCACAGAGGTTTCATTTTCAACTGAGACACTGGTCCTAAATCAGTGTAAAAACACAAATCGACGGTGTGATGGTTGACACAGATTACACCCATTCTCACCTGACTCATTACTGCTACACAGGAGAAAAGCCCTGTGCTTAATCGGCCACTCAAACGTTCCTGGGCCATGTTTAAGAGGTGCCACCTGGCCAAGAGAGAAGAGGGAGCAAAGCAAACAGAGAGACAAGTGGAGAGCAGAGAGGAAATGGAGCAGAGGGTTTCAGTGCCTTCATTTGCCAGTGTTTCTGTCCACCCCCCACTGCTGGGAGAGGATAGAGAGGATAGAGGCAGAGAGAGAGAGCGAGAGAACTATGCCATGCTGCAGTATGCCCACAGTGTGCCAAGGACAACAGAGCAGAATTAACCCCTGAGTGGAGGCAAGAGAATTTGTGATTCTCTAAAATCTGGGTTAGACACTTTCACTTGGATCAAGCTTGTACTGCTAAATACTGTGCAACATAAGGATGAAAATCTATTGCCTATATTATCTGATATGACCTTTTCGTGGTTAATTAACATTTCAAGTCGTCTAGGATCTGACTTTGCCCAACTCAAATATGTTAGATATGACTAGGTATGTGGGTTAAGTCTATGAATCTTTATACCTAAAAACTGCTGAAAGCTTTTGATTGACTGACAAACATAATTTTCTTTATAAAACAGATCAGAATTTAAATTTATTTGAAGCATCATTCAGCTCACGGCCACATTAACACCTCAGAAATGCACATTCATTTCCAATATTTCAGCTGCCTATCATCAAATATTTCTTACATTTGATGTAGTTAATCTATCAAAGTTTGTAGTTTTACTGCATATTAAAGTATTAAATAATTCACTATTCTGGGTAATGTGCTATATACTGTAAGCCCCTATAGCTGTAGTTTTGTACATTTCAGGTTCACTTTACAATTTAAAGGATTAGTTCACCCAAAAAAGAAAATTATGTCATTAATTACTCACCCCTAATGTCATTCCAAATCCGCAACACTTTAGTTCATCTTCGGAAAACAAATAAAGTTATTTTTTTGATGAAATCTGAGAGCTTTCTGTCCCTCCATTGACAGCTAGGCATCGGAAACTTTGACGCTTCAAAAAGTTCATAAAGAGATCTTAAAATTAGTCCATATGAATCGAGCGGTTTAGTCCAAAATGTTCTGAAGAGACTCAATCGCTTTATATGATGAATAGATTGAATTTAGGCTTTTATTCGCAAAAACATTCACCAACTCACACATCAGTTATGGTAAATGGAAGCTCAAACATGTTCGCTTGATGTGCGAGAACCAATGAGGTTCATTCTCATGTGTTACACAGCACGTTTGAGCTTCAGCAAGAACCAAATAGGGTGATTCTCGTGTGTTACGCAGCACGTTTGATCTTCAGCAAGAACCAATGAGGTTCCTTCTCGTGTGTTACGCAGCACGTTTGATCTTCAGCAAGAACCAATAAGGTTCATTCTCGTGTTACGCAGCACGTTTGATCTTCAGCAAGAACCAATAAGGTTCATTCTCGTGTTACGCAGCACGTTTGAGCCTCCGTAAGAGGTTTGTTCTCGAGCGTCAAGAAGGTTCGGTTGAGCTTCTGTTAATGTTCACTGATCAATGTTTATATGTGAATAAAAGCCTAAATTCAATCTGTTCATCACAAAGTGATCGAGTCTCTTCAGAAAATTTGAACTAAACTGCTCAATTCATATGGATTAGTTTCACAAGCTCTTTAAGAACTTTTTGAAGCGTCAAAGTGTCAGTTTATGTCTATGGAGAGACAGAAATCGCTCAGATTTCATCAAAAAGATCTCCATTTGTGTTCCGAAGATGAACCAAAGTCATACGGGTTTGGAACAACACGAGGGTCGTTCCAAAACATGATTAATTAATGACAGAATTTTCAATTTTGGGTGAACTAACACTTTAAAGAACACAATTACTTCAATTAGTTCCCTGGGAATCAAACCCACAGTCTTGGCGTTGCTAGCGTCATGCTCCATCAACTGAGCAACAAGAACACTGTGTAAAAAGCCTCTCAAACCTGATCAAATGTGTCAAACTAAGTAAACACATATTCATATTTCAACCATTTGAATGTCACAGGACTTACCTAAACAAGGTCCCTAAAATTTGCCTGCTTAAACTCAACACAATGTGACTACACAGGAAGCTAGAAAGATTCCACATGCCCCAACCACCAGAAATCAATGAATAATTAACAAGGCCCTTTTCAATCCGTGTTGCTGTCCATCAAAGATTGTGACAGTTAATCCTTTTCTTATATAAATAGCTCTTTGGTGTGGATGGGTAGTAGCCGCATGGAGCTCTATCCCGTCTGTCCCTGAAGTGGCCGCCAGGATAAGCTGTGTGTGTGTGTGTGTTGGATTGGCACATGGAGCTGCCCAGGGCCTGCCGCTGAGCTGGCGGCCAGTACAGATGGAGGGCAGGGTTAGGCAATGCCAGCTTGTCAGTCGGATTAAAACGACTCATTTATTCACTGAAGTATCGTGCAAAGCGACGGGGCCAAAGCAGGGTTGCGTGGAGTGGATGAGCAGGAGCTTTACAGAGCGGAGGTGAGTGAGGAGGGCGGCTAGGGGGAGTTTGTAAGTAAAGGATGATTCTAAACTAACTGCCCCTTTAGACTTCTCTGTCCATGTCTATCTCCACCACTCACTCTTCATTTTTGTTTATTCTTTTTCTTTCGTGGGATGCCAGAAGCCATTACGGTGGTGTGCGGAAGGGGGCCAGCAGGGTGGCGTCCTCCAGTGCCTGGGTGACAGATTGCTGCTCCGCATTGGTGGCGGAGGAGGCAAGGGCGGTTGGCGATTGGCTCTGATGGTCAGGAAGTGGGCACTGAGGGATGGCAGAGCAGGAGGAGGAAGAGAGAGCAGGGAGACAGTGAGGGTGGGGATGACAAGACCTGGCTGTGTGACCTTTAGCACTAGGTGAGTTACTTAAAGGGCCATGAACTCTGTTTTCTTTATGGCTGGGCCTGGCACCAGAAGGCAGTGACGTGCATTAGGACTTATGAAGAGGACATGGAGAGGTAAAAGGTTAAGTGCCAACCCACAGCCAAGCATCTTCTCAGGGCATTACATTATTGCCGGTTTCTCCTTTCTTAGGATTTTCCTGAGAGCAAATACAACTGGTTATCTTCTGAGGTTGTCAGCAATATTAACTCAAATTATTACAGGACACTTAAGTAGTGACAGGGATTGTCCAACTGGTATCAGCCTCTGAAATTCAAGTCAGAGTCCCAAATTACACACTTCTGACACTTGACATATACTTGGGGACGTCTAGTGTACATGTAAAGTTTAGATTCAGAGAAGGACTAAAAAAGCTTAGGCCGGTATCTGGGACAGGGTCTAAGTGAGACACTTTGAGGGACAATATTTTGTTAATACGGACAGTATGGCCGCAATGACTTTCACCGTATTCCACTCAATCAGCTTGCCAAAAATGGCACAGCTTGACTTGCCAAGTGGCATCATTTCAAGTGCTCATAAAAATTGGGCTCTTGCACAAAAATTATGAAAGACTGCAAAAATGTACTTCTTTTGCTGTATTAAATGTAGCTGGAAAGAGTTGCAGGTGCAGGTTTAGTGGAGACGTAGCTTTATTTTTCTTGTGTCTGGTCTACTGTCTGTCCCTTAAAGCCTGTTGAGGATGGCAGTGCCAGAGTAATAAGGGGAGAAGGTGTCAGAGACAGGTTAACGGTGGGATCGGTCAATGCCAGCAACCTTGTGCCTCTCAAATCCCCCTATCTCGTGTCACTGGCAGGCCAAGAGAGAGAGAGTAAGAGCGAGAGAGAGAGAGCGAGTCAGGGTGGTACACGGGGGGTGAAGCTTGGAAGGGTTTTATCGGGTCTAATTACTCCCGATAGCTGTAATTTACAGGTTGGCAGCAGGGGGAAATCGGCAAGATTCACACTTCTGCGGGTCAGCATCTGTCGCCATTACGGCACTACGCTCGTCGACGGCCGGTCAGCGAGCCGGAGGAACAGTAAACAACAAACCGCGTGTGACAGATTAGCGGCGCAGGCTAAAGGACCTTCCACTGACACATCATTTCTCTCACTCCGCGAGTTTGTTTCGCGGCAGCTGTCACCAATAAAACAGAGAGACAGGAGAGAAGGGGGGAGAGATGGGGGAGGTTGGCTTTTGTTCCAGATCCAGGGAGGTGGGTGGCAGGAGAGGAAGGAGAGTGACCTGTTTAGCAGTCTGGCATGAGCATGAACGGGAATATTCATACAGGAAAACGAGGCACCATTATGTCAAAAGGACACTTTTTGCTGACTTTCTCATAATGATCTACTTTCTTTTTTTAGGGGTTGTAACAAATTGCTACAAGTTCCATTTGTGCACAGTGTGTGTGGTATAATATATAAAAGAAGTGAGCTTGAGCATTTGCTCTGGTTATGTGAACTTGCTGAAGCCTCATCTTGCACTGCTCCACCTGGCCACGTTTTATCCATTAAAACATAGAAAATTGTACAGCAAGCCACAATTTGAGCCAAGTGTACTGATTCGCCCCACTGCAGTCCACTCACTTTTCCGGCCTTGATCCACATTCTCTCCATTAGCCTCATTGATGGATTCTGGCAAGGAAACTTTTCCTTGAGCTCCTCTTTGAAGGACATTCTGTTGTCCTGCTGGGCGTGTACAACCACACTCAAACCACAACGGACTATACATCATCATCATCATCATCACCTTGATTCAGAATAGAGAGGCTTGTTTATTGAACTTTAGAGTCACCTGTCACCTGTTGCTTCTAAAAGTGGTCCACAAAGATCTGTTGGGCACCACCAATTTAAAAAATGGGAGTCTGGACCTAGTTCTAAACATCTATTCTAATTATACTTTACATATTTTAGCAGATGTAACCAATGGAAAATGCGTCAACAAAACTTGTCAAGGACACTCTCCAGGCCTGAATTTTCACAGCTGCAACTATTTGGCTCTGCTCATTGGCGGGTTCACACAGGCCGCTCCAAGTGCTGTCCAATCACCAAACCCATCCATTACTTTGTCCGGCTGTGGGCAGAGCCCGGTGAGGACCTGTCCTCTTTAATATCTAACAGCAGAGTGGTGGCTCTCTGTGCCAGCCTCCAGAGTCCCACTGTTCCCACAAGTGCCATATGGGCGGCCCGGCCTTATTGCATTAGCACAGGCGAGACAAGTAGGCAGAGGCCCTGGTCCTCCCGGCTCTCCCCTAGCACTGCCACAGGGCATGCCCTGCCTACAACCAGCTGCCAGGACCAGGCAGAGAGACAGTCACAGTTCACTATCCGACAGAGGAATAGTCAGGAACCCTTTACAACTTTGCTCTTTTCTTGGACCGTTTTCTGAGGACAGAAAAAACGGTGTTATAGATGTCTATATAAAGGATACCAACATTTACATGTATTCATTTTCTTAAACTTTTATCCAAAGGAAAGAAACGAAGTGCTGATATACAAAGTTCCAAAACTGCTAGAACGGAGTTTCACATTGGGGTAAAACAATATACAATACAAAACAGTATACATGGCATTATAGAGCAGCACCCGTAAATAACATTATTTGTGCATAGCAGCAAGGGATGCTACTACACAAAAGAGCGAAGGAGAGGTCAATAAATTACATAATTTGTTCATAAGTCAATGTGTCCTGTTCGCTATAAATAGGCCCTTGATTGTACTATATACAGTGCCTCCCCACACCGGCAAGTCTTAGAAAGAAAAAAAAAAAACAAGCACTTACAGTCCCCAAAGTAAAGATTGCTTGCCACTGGAGATATCTGAACAGGTCTTCCACCTGGTCTGGGGACAGAAGAAGGGAGAGAGTTCAGATGTTCAGATGTTCTGAGGATCGCATGGGAATGTCAGACTATGTTTCAGCCTGTACCTGCCACAGGACCTGAGGCCTGTTTTAATTAATCATAAAGCACTATGAATTATTAATCTATTATCACTGTGCATACATGTGATCATTCATTTGTCTCTTTTGCTGTTTTTAACACCCTTAAGTCCCTGTTTCTGTTAATATGCCGCAATTCTGGGGAGAACTAAAGGTATCTTGACCTGACAGCACACTTTAATACAGGACAAGATGCAGTACAAAATTACTTAGATGTTCTTATTTCACAAACTCTCCAGTGAGAGCGTATACAAACACAACAAACAGGTCAACTGATAGATGCGCTAAGGAGCGTTGTTGGAAGTATGTGAAGCGAAGCGAGGAGACTCCCAATAAACCCAAATATTAGGCTACATTTGAAAAATGTACATTTGCACAGTACTTCCATTTGCAATAAGCAATCACGCATAGCACTCCCGGAAAAACTTGCGATCTCGAAAAGTTTGCAGCGCTCAATGACATATTTAAGCAAGGACTCTTCAAGCAGCGCCCGGGGTGTTTTTGGTGCCACACTGATCAGACATCATTGAGCTCTCATTGGAGGAAAGATTTGGCTTTGGCCTGGGCTGTGTGGCCTGTTGATGATTGACAGTAGGAAGGAAGGTTTCTCCTACCCACAGGCGCCCCATCGAAGCTTCAGCTCAGGAGGACACAACAGATCTGGCGAGAGCAACACCTGTCAGGTAAGCCTTCACAGTTGACGGCACATGAGGTATGCAAAACCCTCTGCTCTGACGGCTATCTCCGGTGAGCCATCGTGCGGGGCACCGCAGGCCTCCACAAGGAGCCACCGGGGGCCAGAGCGCAGTAAACTTGCCTCTTCTGCATCAGACAGTGCTCATATCCTCCCACAAGAGCAGCAAGGGCAGAGGAAAAGAGAAGAGGGAGGCACTGATGTGCTCTAAATACATTTCATTATCATCATTATGATTATATCACTGAATGTGTGTTTTTTGTAATGCGCCGCAGCACGTCTCCCCAGGGTGCTGTCTGCACAGCTGAATAATTAAAACAAGTATGATGAACCATCCGTCACAGTTTCCCATAAGAGTTCGGGCAGGATATGTGCAAATGGCTCAGTTGAGGAGAGGTCTGCAATTGAAACAATAAAAATGCTCAGGTTAGAATCCACTAATGCAGCTCTGATTGCAAATAATTTAGTACAAGCAGTAAAACAAAACGATGATGCAAGCACACTGTTGAACTGTATACTAACTCAGTGATAATACATAGATCATTGTTTTTAATTTCAGAAAAATAAGGAAAGAATTGCACTGAAAAATTTGTTTTCATTATAAAATGATTATTATTAATCACCAAGTCGTCAATGTGCATACTAAAACAATGAGGTTTCCTAAATTAACACATACTGTCATTAATTTAATACAAATCATATTTGTTAGCTGTAATCATATTACAGCAACTTACCAAGTGCATTTTGGAGAAAGCAAATCTCACACTGTTTGCAAAGACAAAACAGCACATCCAATCAGCCAGGAACAAACAAGATGAGGCACATTGTGTTCTGATATGCCAAGCAACCCTGTAGGACTAGACCTGCTTAAATGCGTAAAGTGAATCTAAGAGACAAGTACGGATGAATGTTTAATCCAACAATCCCACAAACCGGTGTCAAAACCCCTGCGTCAAAACCCAGAAAATGATGCACAGCAGGTCACTGAAATATTCATACTATACATGCTTCATTAAGACTGAAATACACAAAGGCCCCGCATTCAAATTAGTATTGAAACAAATGACAGATAGATGGAGGGAAGAGTAAAATATTACTGCCACAATTACATGTTTGTTTCATAGATTTGTACCAATTTGTTTTATTACAGGGGAAACCTCCACATTGCTAAATACTTTTGACAACTCAGTTACTTTGCGTCTTGTGAGTGGAGTCTCTGCCAAAGACTGCATTCAGATAGGAAAGAGGACACACTGCTCTTTTTCAACCTTTCCAGGTGGGAATACTAGACAGATCAAAGCATGTGTCTGTTAATTACACATATCCTGCAACTTGGTCACGCAGTTAGGGCTCCTGACCGTTCTCATATGTTCCCAACCAATTAATGATCTTTCTCCTGTCCCTCTGACATCAGATGAATAGTGTCTGAGTTTTCAGCTGATGGATTATGTCAGTTTATCAAATGACAAATGCTTTACAATTTAGATTAATATCTGTAATTTAAACACTTAGCACAGCTGAGACTGGCTCGCTGCCCAATATTAAGAACATTAAAAATCATTAAGGGGATGATATATTGTGTTTAGAGGTACCTACAATATATTATTCAAAAACAGGTTCGCTGAGGATACCGGGTGTGTTGTACCACATTTAGTTTTAACACCTGTGCCTGTAACTTAAATAATATTCTCAAATTTATCAGCTATAAATTATTGAATTTTTACAATGAACACATCATTTCATATCATATTATCACCCATCACCACTACCCTCCCTCATTTAATTTTAAGCTTCATTTGAATGAAAAATGGTAAACACATATTGTGGCAATGTGGTAACACACAGGATATTTTAATTATAAAGCAACTAAAATTGGATACAAGATTATATACATAAAACATAGTCCAAAACAACACATGTACTGACTGACACTTATTGGGGCCTTCAGTAATATGAAATATTAAATTTAGTTAAAACGAATAATAATATAGTAGTGTGATATAATAATAACAACATAGTGTGTTAGAATCGTATAATATATAGTTATTTATTATTATTATTATTATATAGCCAGGCCCGGATTAAGAGGACTTTGGGCCCTGGGGCTATAGCAACACCAAGGGCCCCCTTTCATCTGATTGCCACGCCAGTCTTCTACTGCAATAAATTTGTTTTATTGTTCTTAATCAATGTATTTAATTAATGTTTTTCTTTATCATTATTTATTATTATTATTTTTGCACACTAAATAGTCCAGGCTATTTAACACATTAACCCGATTTTGATGGAACATCATGATAAAAATTACTCCACATAATTTCTTGGTTCATTTTGGGAACATTTTATTGATAAAACATTTTTACCATAAGTGCATTTATGGCTACTTCTCTCATTTTATCTAAAGGGACATAGTAAGCATTAATAAAACATTTGCTTTCTAAAGCCCTAGATGGTAATTGTTTCTCACGTGGATATCTGTAAAAAAAAATTAATACATTTACACTGCATTTACAATTACATAAATGCTATGATTGTTATTTTATTTAATATTTAAATATAAAAATATTTAATTTTTAATTTCTAATTAAAGGGTACATTAAGTATGAAACTAAAACTACCAGTAGGTGGCGGCAAGTCACTGTCTTAATAAGCGAGTCATTCATTCAACCGATTTGTTCAAACAGCTGTTTGATTCAACGACGAAGCAAACGAGGAGTCAATGTATCATTAAATGAACCCATTCGTTCAAAACGCAAATTATTCAGTAACGAATCACCCCTATCAGTTTCAGAGATTGTTTCTGCTGTGGTTTCATTTTGGAATTTCCATCGGCGAAATGACGATAAACTAAAACGTAACTCTCAATGTTAACTTATTGGTCAACTCGTTGCATATCACATTAGCAATTGAGCTGATATTTGGGGAAAACTGCGCTTTAACTTGTGTGATATATTTATTTTATATTATGTAATATTACAATGAGACAAAAACTCATCGGGGCAAAAAATGCCCACGTACCTTGGATATATTGGACCTTGATGTTCGTAATTCGGCCGGGGATTTTTACGCAGGTGGGTGGTGGGAGAAAAAAACACTGACATTCCGATTCAGACTGCAATAAAATCACCTATAGCCCGTATTGAAAATACCTTACGACTCCACGAGAAACATCCAAATAGTGCTTAACTCATTAACTTACTTCAGCTGCTTGCTTCCCTTCTTCGACATCTAAAACACGCGGATCGGTGACGAGGCAGGAGGGTGAAGCTAACTGTGGGCTGCTGCCGCTGCACTCGGGGTCTTCCACGGGCACGGATGAAAGTGAACCCAAGCAGTTAGTTAGTTTAGGAATTTTTGCATCCCTTTTCTGCCTTTCGAGTTTGTTTTTCCTTTTTTGTGCACCACTATCACTTTTTTTTCATCATTTTTGAACTCCTGCGAGCGATTTATTCCCATGTTCTATATGAAAACATAACGAAAAGAGGCGTTTCCCAACGTCATAGCGTTAAAGAGTTATAGAGTTAATTTGATTGGCCGGTGAATTATATCAGTCAGGCACATTTTCCAATAACTTCTTGTTATTTTATTATACACAAATCAACCACCTATGGCTTGACAATCTCGTTTCCTCCAGCCAATCACGGGCCCCCTAATCCCGTGGGCCCTGGGGCTTCAGCCCCACCTAGCCCTTATGTTAATCCGGCCCTGTATATAGCCTAAACAACCAACCAACCACAATAGAGAGCCTAAGTCCCTCCCCTTCCGGTCGACCACCATGGGACCTTAGTTCAGAAAAATATTGTATGGTAGTCAATGGCGAGAGACAACAAATATTTTGATCTCGTTTGAATTGTGCCCTGAATTACACATATGATGTTTGTCAATTTAAAAGATACATTTTAAAGTCAAGAAAGTCGCAGCTTGATGTAAAACTGCTGAGGTATAAGACTGTGAAAATACGTAATTACAAAGACTACAAACCCAGAAGGCGCACATGTGACGTCATACCTTTTCTCTCAATGAATGAAGCTAACTTTACTGAAGCTAACGTCTGTCGTTTTTTCTATAGTCTTACATTATAATCGTAACGTTACGCCGTCATGCCTGAGTGTTTTGAGCCAGAATACACACATACGAGCAACGGATCTTGTGACGTACATAGTGCGAGACGAGAGATGTAGTTCATTGAGCGATTTTCACATAAAACTAAACGTTACTCTTCTGTTTTATGACAAACTGCGACTTTCTTGACTTTCATAATTACCTTTTAAATTGACAAACATCATATGTGTAGTTCAGGGCACAGTTCAGACTGAATAAAAAGATAAGTTATCTCTCGCCATTGACTTTCATACATATTTTTTCCGAACTAAGGTCCCATGAGCCGGAAGCGGAGGGGCAGGACTTAGGCTCTCTATTGTTTCCAGAGTGACTGTTGTCAATCTGGCAACCCAGCCCATGCCGCGCTCGTGAAATCCCTCCTCCTCCGGCACCGTAACTTCCTGGAGACGGGCTTTATTTTTATACAGAAAAATGGCGGCTTTAGGCTCAGATAGTAACTCTGAGAAAGCACACACCGTGTCTGAAGCCCAGTCGGGACGGGACAATGATTTTTGGGCTGGACAGGGTCCTGTGGTACTGCGCGATCCAGCGATTAAACTGCTGAGTCCAGTAAGCGGTCTGGAGCCCCTGTCGTGGGCAGAGGATCACAGACTGGCGGCCTCCAGCACTAACAGCGTGTCTCTCGTGGAGCTGGTGTGTGACATACACAGTCTCAGTCAAAATCTGGTGCTGCATCGCACTCACATCCCCGTGCCGGACACCGCTTGCGAGCTCAAGGTAACTACTGTGCGCGCGCGCGTTCTCGTTGCTTTATGGTACCAACTCATGTGCACTGTTGCAACCATGTTGCCAAGCCTAAGCCATGTTTTGACGTGACATGACATCTCAAAATGTGCAAAATAAGTTAATCATCTGCGAGGAATAATCCTAATTAATCCTTAATTTTCCCAGCACAAACTGCATGCCTTTCAACGTCAAAATATTTTGTGCAACACTGTATTTTACTCATAACAACTAGGGAACTAAACAAAATATTCAAACATTCAGGAGCATAATTGATTTTTTTTTTCAGTCAATTGTGGGGAGTGATAATCCAAGAAAAAAATGCATATTTATTTTTACGTCTACTTTAATTGAATGTAACATAATATTTTTTTTATATATTATATTTAAAACATCACATATTTTATAATGTGAATCAATCAATCAGTTTTTTTGTGTGTTTTCCCACTGGTCACAATTGTGATCACTGACATATTTATGTGTCCTGTGATCATGATCTATGAGAATTAATTTTATATGTACTAAATATGGATGTGGAATCTGTATTATGACATGTATTTTAAATGCTTCTTTTTATGGAGCTTTGAAACAGACATAATCTTTCAGAGAGGCAAACTGGAATTAAACAGCTCTGGTCATGTAACTTTATACGAGACCTGTAAAAATGTTCACACAAAGTATAGACAGTCTGTGTCTTTCAGTCTTTAATTTATAGTTGACCATTCTGTGTAAATACATCAACAAATCCCAGTAAATTTAGTTAACCCCAGTTTGTTTTACAAATGTTACTGGTTGGATTATCCCACCAAAAACATTTGTGACCAAAATGTACTAAAAAGAGTTGATGTGTTTTACACACTGTTTTGAACTATAAATGAAAATGAGACTTGATTTCATGTGACCATTTTTACTAATCATATGAACAGATTGTAATCCCTCCATGACTTTATATAAATAAAAGACTCTATAAAATGATGTTTTCTTATGTGTTATGCACAATTCCTTTAATGTCTTCTTTATATTTTCTTACAGGTGGGCCCAGAAAAGGAGGTGCAGACAGTTAAAGAAAACTTTGCAAAGAGTAAAGATCCAGTTGTAGGCCAAATGATAATGACAGACCGAGTCATCAATCCTCAATGTGGACGCCTCCATGGGGTGAAGTACACCAGCTGGTCACCATTAGGCTGCGACAAATACGGCCGCTGTCTTCTCGCTTTCTTAACGCTGGACAATCGTCTCACAATCCACAGCAGTCATTTGCGTTTGCGGTGGATGCCTCTTATGGACCTTACAGAACTTTATGGGGAAATGTTAAAATCCAGGAACTACTCTGCTCAGAGCGACGGCTCACCTCCGAGCTCCATTAAAGACTTGGATGAACTGCAACGGCGGTATAGCATGCAGACGCCAATGCGCATGGAGTGGTCTGGTCTGTGCAATATGCAGCAAGTTCAGACCGATAATGCATGTAAAGATGTTAGCACTGTGCTATTGGCTGTTCTTATGGAGAATGGAGATGTGGTGGTGTGGCAGTTCAGCTTGCCCCTGCAGGGAAAGGATTCGGTGGTGTCTTGCAACACCATCAAATCTGGAGTGTCTTCGCCAAGCGTGCTCACCTGGTGGGAATACGAGCATAGTGGGCGGAAAATGAGCGGACTTATCGTCGGCAGCTCAGTTGGACCTGTGAAGATCCTTCCAGTCAACCTCAAGGCAGTGAAGGGTTACTTCACCCTCAGGCAACCTGTGGTTTTGTGGCAGGATAAGGACCAGATACCCGTCCACAACATCAAATGCATTACGCTCTTCCATCCGCACCAGAAATGCAACTGCAGCCTAGTGATTGCTGCACGAGGTCCTTATGTATTCTGGTGCTTGTTGCTGATCTCCAAAGCTGGTCTCAACGTTCACAATTCCCATGTCACGGGTCTTCATTCCACCTCTATCATATCCATGACAGTCAGTCATAACAACGGGACCATTTTCACCTGCTCACTGGATGGCAAGGTAAAGAAGCTCACGGCTGTTTTCACGGATGTTGCTGTTGAGTTTAAACAAGAGGAGATTGTTCTGCCAGAGGGAGTTGCAGGTCGACGGATACATGGCATATCCGTGAGTCCAAACGGTGCCTACTTGTCTCTAATCTCGAACGAGGGCATGATCAATGGGCTCCACCCCGTCAATCGCACCTACCAGGTGCAGTTTATCACCCTTAAGACTCCAGATGAAGCGGCCGCTGAGCTGCTCGAATCTCAGATGCACAATCTCTTCAGAAAGACCGACTTGCTGGACTTGCTGCGATGGCGGATACTGAAGGACAAAAGCATCCCTTCGGACCTCCAGAATAATCTAGACGAAAAGCTTCAAACCTCAGGGTCCACCTATTTATGGCGTTTGAAGCTTTTCCTCCTCAGAGCGCTCTACAAGTCCATGCAGAAAAGCCCTTCGGAGGCCCTGTGGTGGCCGACCCATAGGGATAGTAAAGTGTTTGTTGTGGATGAGGATGCAGGTGGAGGTGATGAAGGCGAGATGGCGGAGATCTCTGCTTTAGAGGAACTCAGGCAGGGGGATGCCGAAAGGCAGCCCAGTGGGGAACAAATGAGGGAAATCGGCAGCAGGATCGAAGAGGTGGAGTCCCAACTGATTCGTGACAACATGAAGAAGGTGCTGGGCGAGGTATACCTGCACACCTGTGTCACTCAGAACACATGTATACCTACCAAAGGTGTGTGTGACTTCCTCACAAATGACCCTGCAAATGAAGACCGTGCGGCTAAGGTACGAATGTATTTGCTTTATGCACTAGCTGTCAAAAGTTTGGGACAATTAAGATTTTTAAATGTTTTTGAAAGAAGTCTCTTGTGTTTATTACCAAGGCTGCATTTATTTGATCAAAATACAGTAAAAACAGTAATATTGTGAAATATTTTTACAATCTAAAATAACTGTTTTCAATTTCAATTCATTTTTAGTCTTCATGCTTCAGTCTTCACTGTATTTTTGTACTGTACTGTATCTCTGTATTTTTGATCAAATAAATTCAGCCCTGGTGAGCATAAGAGACTTATTTCAAAAACTTGAAAACATTTATTTTATTCAAAATGATTCCAAACTTTTGAAGCATTTGCATTTAAGGTCGAAACTATTGATATAAAAATGTGGGTGTTATTGTTCTCGTTTTAATTGGTAAATAAAAATATTTGTGCAATGAATGAACTTTTTATGATCATAAAAGTATATTTATCATAAAAGTATATTACCCTGAATGTCAATTTCTTTTTTTCCTATTTGATGTGTGACCTTCACAGGTGCTGATAGGTCATATCATGAATAAGATGAACAAACAGACATTTCCAGAGCACTGCAGCCTCTGTAAAGAAGTTCTGCCTTTCACGGACTGCAAACGGGCAGAGTGTAAAAATGGGCACAGATGGCTAAGGTATGTAGCCATAAATATGTTGTGATATGTAAGTCGTGTTATTATAAAATCCTAACTTTTTACAGCTGGTTCCACAACACTAAAAGGAATAGTTGTCTGTCATAATTTACTCACCCTCAAGTTGTTTCAAACCTGTATGAATTTCTTTCTTCTGCTGAACACAAAGGAAGATATTTTGAAGAATGTTTGTAACCAGACAGTTGATGGACCCCATTGACTTCCAAAGTAGGAAAAAAAAAATACTATGGAAGTCAATGGTGTCCATTAACTGTTTGGTTTCAAACATTCTTCAAAATATCTTCTTTTGTGTTCACCAGAACAACTTGAGGTGAGTAAATGATGACAAAGTTTTCTTTTTAAGTGAACTATTCCTTTAAGATATATTTTGCAGTGCTAGGTAAAGTGACACTCTTCTTGGCTCAAGTCTGACAGATTGCACACTTTGAGTAACAGATTCATTTTTGATCATTTGTGTAATTTTAGGTATTATTCATATTCTGCTCTTAATCCTTATGAATACCAGAATGTAAAGCCCAAACAAGAGCCTAGAAGACTAGATTAACGTGCCATGAACAGACATAAAAAGGGTGGAAATTTCACCGGTGGTGTAAAATCACCTTTTCTGCTTTGGACTATACAGTATGTAGTTGTTAAACAGGTTTCGAGTAGATTTGACCCACTTTCAAGCCTCTTGTGTGACATTTCTTCCATCGGCATGACTGAAAGGAGATTACTGCCCCTAATGGCCTATCAGGGAAATAGTTGCTTCATTGCTGTCATTCTGATCTCTGCCAAGTACTGATCTAAACCTTTCCCTGCCGTTTCTGTTCATGTGTCTTACTGTCTATTTCCCTCTTTCTTTCTTTCCTTCTTCCTCCCTAAGGTGTGCGCTGTCATATCAGGCCTGTCAGGGTGTGACATACCGCCGCTGTCTATTGCAGGACAGTATTGCCTCAGTAGCAGAGCCCGAGGGTGAGCCATAATGCTGTATCATATCTCCATTCAGAACCACATCGCACCACACACTTACACTTTTACTTGCACACACACAAAACAAGAACTCTGCTGCCCCACAGCAGTGCAAGCTTCGGATGTCAAATGCACTGGTACTCCGGTAGCAAGTCGATACGAAAATGAAATGTTAATATTATGTCTTCTTTTTTGCACTTGTACCAACTCTATTCTGACTGGCAGGTGGCCTGTTTCAAACAATCACGTGTGCACTTTTTGGTCAAAATGCCCATCTTGGTGAGGCATTAATATAAAAAAAAGTGAATGTAAAAAGTAGTGCTGGGCAACTATTAATTATTTTGTATATATAAATACACACATATGCATGTATATACAGTATTTATACATAATTTATATTATATATAAATATTTTATACATAAAAAGCAATTTTTCTTAATGCATATGTGTGTGTATTTATATATACAAAATAATTCTACACAGTACACACACATATATTATGTAAACACAAACTTTTATTTTGGATGCGATTAATCGTTGCCCAGCACTAGTAAAAAGGCTCGACAAAAACGTGTTGGATTTATGCACTTGGCCTTGTAGTTTAATACTGATCAGATAAGAATATTAAGAACAAAATCTATTACTTTTTACTTGAGTAATTACTTGGAAAAGCTTTTTTACTCTGTTTAGAAATACTTGAATGCAACATGTCATTTATTAAATTTATCAATATTTATATTAATATTTAGCTTTTTTAAATGATTGTTGTTTTTTGCGGGGTTTTTTCCCATTGCTATTTATATCTATTACTGACATTTTGCTAGCTTGACAAGTTGACAATCCTGTTGCATTATAACGTTTTCCAAATGCATCATTTTGCAGAACATGGGGAATGATAGACAGGCCATTATGTAGAAAACCACCTTAATTTGACGTACATGTAAATGATAATGCATAATAACAGAAAACGTCTCGCCTTTTCAGATTCAGACTGGATCAAGAAAATACTCCAAGGTCCCTGCATCTTTTGTGACTCCCCTCTCTACTAAAGCAGTGAGGATAAAGATGACAAAAATAGCTGAGTACTGGATTCCTTCCGTGGCCTACATCCCACATAAATGACTAAAACGCCTTTTATTACTTGAAAGAGAAAGTCTATAAAATAGTCTAATTATTTTGTAATATAAGACATTTTCCTATTATCAGATCTTTATTTTAAAGCCAAGCTTTAGCTAAAAAGAGATGTGTAATTTTTCATTTTCATGAAAACTGGGACTATATGTGTTAATAAATTATTCTATTGTATATATTTGCTGCATATTTTTAATTTGTTAATATTATGCTGCATTGACATCCTACTTTGGCATTAAAAATGCATGCTCTTCTTGTGGCTGATTTTAATTGGTTTAAATAAATCCATTTCCTAATTGGCTTTGGGAACATTTCTATGTATCCGCAAACACCAACTCCCCCATCTCCAAATAATGACTTTTCCTTGGCCCGAAGGAAGAGAAGACGACTGTACAAGGAAATGAAAAACAGGGAGACCGAGAGAAAACTGTTTTAAAACTGATCCAGCCCCTCCAAAGGGCCGAACTCTAATGAGATACAACAGTAATGAGGAATGGATCCCAGCTGCATATGTGATACCCATTTTAATTAAGATAGCGAGCTTGAGTGCATATTGTTAAATAAAGTTAGCCCCTTTTTTTGTGGGTCGCAGGGAAGACACATGCAGGCCGTGTAATGTCAATGGCGATCAAAGATGGACTTGGGCTAGTTGGACCCTCAGAATGCTCTCCGCCATGTCCGTTCTTATCAACAGTACATCTTGTCGCCTTGCCCTGCGATCTCTCTAGTGTCACTGAAGATGATAGCTCGCCTCAGGGCTAGTCGGCAGCCCTGTCTTAGGTTTCGGATGGTATCCCGAGATAAAGATGGCCTGATAATTACACACAATTCCACTCCCCATCTCTCATTCGGTATCACTGAAAGCATTCAGTACCGTCAGAGGCCTTAAAAGTGAAGTAATCAGAGTGTTTATTTAGTTGTTCTAGGTTTTATTATTCACAGAGAGGGCCTCCTTCATTACGATGCGTTCTGAAATGTTGCCATATAATTACAATTGGTAATGCAACATGTAAGAGGTGTTTGATTATGAGGTAATAACGTGCATTACGTATTAATCAAAGAGCGACTTGAACACAAAGGCAGTGCTCAGAACCTCAAATGCCGTCTGCTGCATGTCACGGCAAATTTGTTCACTGACATATTGCGATAAGCATCTAATAACATGAATTTGAAAGCTGTTTTTAAATGATGTACTAGGAAAATGAAAAGATATTTGGATTTCAATTGTACACATAATATACAGTGCATATTAATAGTCGCAGGTGCTAAATGTCACCGATTAGATTATAACTGCAAACGTGATTGAAATTCCAACTTTTTTTCCCCCTGCCGTGTATTTTCTTTCCTAGATATTAGATTGTCAAATGGATCTTGGCCTTTTGGTTTGAGTGCTAGCTTTGTTGATAGGTGGAGACTTCTCCTGTTGAAGAGGTTAGCTCTGTTTGGCAAGAACCTCCTACTTCTTTAATATAACGATCTGTCAAAAAACATTTCGACAATAATTACGGCCCCCTCCTCTTTCCTCTTTGTGTGTGCTCTTTCAAGACTTCAAAAGGAGGTTTCGTTCTTTTCTCTGTATGAAATATTCATAACTTCTGTGTTCGTGGCTTTGTGCTTTAAACAGATAACAGACAGATTTTTATATTATTTAATCTCATTTTCTTTTGTTAGTTAACATATTTTGATATACATCACCTTTCGTTAAACGCCTAATTTGTTGAGCCCAAACAAAATGCTAAAAGTCATTCGCTCTTGCACTGAAGCTTTTCTTTTTTGTGCTACAGTTTTTCAGTTTTATTTATGGACCTTTTTGTGCTTGAAGTTATTCTTGTTTTTACAACCAAAAAGTATGTGTAAATTTGATTTGTTACAAAAGTCACTCGGTATTTAATGTACAGTATTCCAGAGCTCTTCGTGTACATAGTTATAATAAACTAGATTTTCACAGTTCAAATCCTTGTCTCTCTTTCATGTGTACATATCTATAAATAAACTTTTGAAATACATTTGAGTTTTTTCTACATTTTTCAGCATATCTGATGATAATTAGATGTTATCTGTTCAACTATCTATAGTGTGAATGTTGCAAAACAACACTGTACCACAATATAATTGCACTAATGTATTTTTATAGGTCAATTAATTTATTTAGAAAATAATATATTTGCAATTATGCATAAATAACTATTGGGATTTATATTTATCCATTTTATGGTTTTAGTAACAAATGTGAAAATCACTCAGATTTAGTTTGTAGGAGTGATAAGTGAATGAATGCATGAATTACTCGAAATATTAATTTAAGGAGAAATCATTTGTAAGTTTTTTCCCCCAAAAAAGGCAAACATAATTTATAAAAAGGTTAAATATGTTTCAAATAATGTATCTATAGGGTCTGACTATAGGCCCAAAAATAATGTGTTCATTTGTATTCCTCTTAGCAATGTTTTCTGACACCAAAAAGAAGTTTCACAATATAATCTGCATGAAAATATGCATACACATGTATATGTATGTGTGATTATGAGTCATACAAGGGGAAAAGAAAAATAGCTTCTAAAGCGGTAGATTTTCTGATGTGGCTTCACCTCCGTAGTGTATATACATCAATTTTCCCATCTGAATATATTTCGTCTCAAGTATGCTTTGTAGAAGTGTTCCCTCAGACTTCAGTAATTCATCAGTAATTAAGTCTGTCTGGGGGCTGTCTAGGGACCCCTGGTTTTTCCTGCAGACTCTGAAATCAGGCTGTTAACACGGCCCTTTAACGGGTACATGGACCCGCTGGGATGGAGTCAGTGACCCGTGACTGGCTGATATGAGCGTATGAGAGAGTGTGAGATGTCAATAGTCAGTCTTTCTGCTTGTTCTGCGGTGTGGAGCAGCTCAGGTGGAACTAATGCAGAACCTCACGAAGGCTGTGACCAGAGCTCTGCTTTACTGCAACATTAATTAAAGTCATTCGCTACACACTGAACACACAACCACGGATAAGTGGAAGTGCTGGGGGAGTGTGTGTCTATATATTAATGACGCTATATATTTATGTTCCTGTGTGTAATGTGATGATTAAAAAAATATTGAAGGATGAAAGTTGCCAGATTGTTAAACAGATTTGCAAATACGCAAGAAAAAAAGCCCTCTTGAATCTTCAGAATTTTACATTAGCAACTTTAAAAAAGCGAAATGAAAACTGACAATAACAGCACAGCAGAAAACGTTTTAGCATCATGCACCTGCACAGCTCTACGCTGAAACTAATATAATAGTTCAGATCTACAGATGCGATTCTGTTAAATCCAATGATCATTCAAAAAATGATCAAATTATAAATGTCTAATAATAATAATCATCATCCAGTGGCAAAGCCACATCTGATCCTGTCTGAGTGTGGGTGTTATATGTCAGACTCAAAAGGCTTACATAAAAAGAGCTCTGTTTTATTGAATAAAAGCCATGAGAGAACAGCCATTGGGCGTTTGCATTTCACACCATTTCGACGGCTCACTTCCCCTCTGAAGATTCTCACACTCTTTCCGAATCCTTTCATCTCGGCTTTCACCACAGAGACACAAGGAAGCCCTCATTTTGAAGACTGCTTAAAAATACTGTACGTCTCCCAAAGATCAGACAATGTCAAGATTAACCTGCCCTGCACAGAAGTCCCAGAAATGGTCGAAATGAGCAATCAAAACGGCAGGAACTGGAGACTTAACGTGACATGACAATGGAAGCGGTTAGCAGTCAGTCATTCATATGTTTTCGTGTTTAATCTGACAGGAGGTGGAAGCAGCCAGTCCAAATCTACAGCATGAGAGGAGCGGAGACAGATGGGACCCAGTCAGGATACAAACTCACGCGGATGCATTCAACTCCAACTCCAAGCATATGTCATTAGGACAGTTTCCGCATAAATTACCTGAATTTTCAAGCGACCTGCAGGTAGAGGATTAACAGCCCTTAAGATGTGATTTTAGCATCGTAAAAAGGCCTTAAATGTGATAATATGCTAAAAGTTAATAACTATTCTTGAGAATAAAATGCATAACTCAGTGGTGTGTCTCTAAAGAGGCACAGCAGCAGCTCGAAGAAATAACTTGTGAGTGAACTGTAAATTCATTTGTCTCCACTTCAAGCAATGGTACAAAGCACTCGCTGCGAGGGAGTGAGTGTGTGTGTGTGCGCGCGTTTCGGTATATCGGCACTTGTAATTATTTCAGGGAAAGAGTATGAAGAATTTATAATGAGTATTTTTGTTTTTTAAAAAGAAATACCGGTAATAACTACTATGCAAAGCTATTGGAATGAATATTTATGACCTTTGCTATGAAATATTCATAAAGTCAGTGTAAAAAAAGAACACAAAGGGAGAAAATGGGGAAAACGATGCGTGAGTGAGAAAAGTCATGGGAAGGGAGCCACTGCCTGGAATTCACAGGAAGAGCGACCGACAAAACCTTTGGATCGTATATCTGACATTTATTAACAAAAGCGCCGGCAACATCCTCCTGGTTTTTTTAACCAACCACCCCTTCATCCCCGAGGTGATGCGAGTTTCTTTCGTTCATACGATCCTCCCCTCTCTGTCGCTCTGGTTCTCTCACTCATCCCCAAACTCTCTCTCTCTCTTCCTCTCCGTTCCATCTACCCAAATTAAGAAATTAATGAGGGATAGATTCTTTACCGACTGCCCCTGCAATGTTTACCACTGATGAAATTATAATGCTGCCTCAGCTGTATAATTTATAAGCCAATTAGAGGAAGTGTTACTTGATTTGATGGGGAGCCGACACACAAAGTACATTTAACTAATAGAGAGCAAGAGAGTAGCGCAAGGAAAGAGATCCGGAGAGAGGGAGGGAGGACAGCTGAGGCTGACGAGTCCTTGCGCCACTCTAGGATTACGTGGCTAATTGCCCTGCTTTATCTGTCTGTCACGGATAGCCATGCATATTTCAGTGTTCCCAAAGACTTTGATTGTTTGCACTCGTGTTGGGCCTGTAACAAGCAGAGCAGTGGCCAACGTGGAGAGTAGTTAAAGACTGGCACCAGGAAGAGGTGGAAGAGGGAGGAGGGAAGCGAAGGGAAGGGTTCCGACTACAACTGACAGATGAATATTAGTGGAGAGTGAACGAACGAGAGCACCAAAGATGAATGCAAACAGAAGAACCGTCTGGTGTACTATAATTACAGCAAACTTAGGAGCAGCAGTTTGCTTTGTAGCCAAGACAAGTGCATTTGCTTGAAGTCTCAAAAAAAAAGAAAAAAGTTTAATCAGTGTTGTTGTCTTGTTTTCCAGCAAAATGTTTGACACATCTTTATAACATGAATTTACTTGAGAAGCAACATTTTTTCAGAGCATAAATCTCAAATTAAGTTCATTTTTATGCTTTATTAGCTTATTATTTTCTTTTTAATACAGAAAGACAAATAAATGGGATAAGAAATTAACTTTAACTGACCTTAACTTGAACAGGTTTTTATTAATATCAAATGCAAACTTGTTTTAAGTTTTAGATAAGTCTATTGGAAAACTAGAATAAAACAAAACAAATATAATAAGAAAGATAAAATATACTGTTGTTTACCTAGTGCTTAGCCAACCGAGTCACCCACTGTTGATTCAATAAACATGAAGTTCATGGAACTTATTACTTCTAAACAATCTTTAGCTGTTACACTATTAAAATACACATTTTCCATAACTGGAGTTTATATGCCACACATACATCAAAAGCTTAAAAATCATGAGCACTGAGCAGGACTGCAGATTTCCAACGACAGAACAAAAAATACACAATGGAATATGTTATCTATACATGATGAAGATCAGAAAGATCATCCTGCAAATGTTTTCTTAGCCCAGCCACCCTGCCGGAGCGCTTCAGAGAGCCCGCAGAAGGACAGGCGTGCCGTTATCAGCCTCTGAAAACTGATCAGACATTTATGCAAAAGAGAGAAACTGGAGCGAAGGCATCCTCAATTATCTGATGAGGCAAGTTTATCTGAACGGCTCCCTTTTCTTTTCCTTTTTTGCCTGCGCGAGGATCAAATAGCAGCTCTTTACATAACAAAAGAGCTTCCTGCCTGACCTGCTTCGTTCAGCCTACTTTCTGATGCAGCTGGACTTTCCATAAGTAGAAGGACTTTTCTACTGTAAAATGCTCACTTATTCCAAAAAAAGAAACTCGTTCATTTAGATTCAGAGCTAATAGCACTACTGACATGCAAACCATACCTGTTTGGGCCATTAAAACAAAATACTTTATCAACCACACATGGTCCTATAAGAAGTTAAGAACACACTACAATTTTCGCCATATTTTAGCAGCTTAACAGTACAGAAAGACTTTGCCATCCAGTGTTACAGACCTTTTTTTCCCCCTCTCGGCTGAAGACCAATATGCTGCTTCACCAAACATGTTACTAATTCATCTCTTTTAAAGCCTGTGTAACTGGATAGCTGTTAATTAATATAGCTGTCAGTTAAAGGTCTTCTGCTGGACCAGTGGTAACATTAGCTTGACCTGCTAGTCACACTAGGCCTCTATCAGCAGCTCAATTAAGCTAATGCTATGCAAAAAAGGTCTCCAGCCATTAGTTCTCACACAGGGGCCCATTAATAGCATAATTGGGCCATTCCAAAGGGCAATTAATATGGAAGCACGCTATGATCTCTTCCCCATCGGAAGCTTTAAATGATCCAATAAGCAGATTTGAGGGTCCGCAGGACGACATGGTTCTAAGATGCATCTCCCTCAGGAGCATGGCTTTTCACTGGCCTAGCAAGTTAAAGAACACAAAAACGCAATAAAAAAATTCCACGACAGATGTTTTTCCTCTATAAAGATGAAAACGTTATCAAAATGATTCCCGTCATCCGCGGAAATGACTAAAAACACTATTATGCATGCCAGACAAGTAATTGGCAATGTCACTTTGTAAAGAAAGACTATGCACCTGCGCACATACGCATTCAAACCCGCATGCCTATAGACTAGACACGTAATATGCATGTGCATGCCGTCACCGTTTTCATAGATTCACGTTTTTGAAGTTTACACGGTGATGATAACGGTATCGCTTCCAAAACTCGTTTTCAAAAACTTGCACTTTGAAACCTACTTTAAAGTTTGCATTCTCAGGCCACCAAAACGCTGTTGTCGTGTAAAACAGCCAGAATGCATTAAAAGTTTTCTGTTTTCAGTTGAAAACGGTGTTGCGTAAGTTAATAACTAATGATTTTTACAACGGAAATGAATCAATTAAAAACTTACTTAACCTAGGCAATGACTTTCTTCTAGAGCTGCTGTAAATTCAAAACAATCTTTGTTGCATTCATTTCCTATCATCACTGTAAAGCTGCTTGGAAACAATCTGTTTTGTAAAAAGCGCTATATAAATGAAGGTGACTTGACTTGACGTGACAAATAGGGAACTTAAAATTTCTACAATTTGATGCGTCTGCACAAATTTTACTGTTAAAATTAATTCAATTAAATTGATAATTATGGTCATTCAGATTTAATGATAGGCAGATGGTAATACAGTACTAATACTAATACTCAGTGAAAATAGCCTATTCTCTTAGTGATAGATGCTATTAAGTACTAAGTACAAAATAGCGATAGCTGCTATTTACACTAAGTGAAAATAGCGATAGATTCTATTTACATTATGTAAAAATAGCAGTATTTTCTTTGCAATAATTGTAAATAGTAGTTAGATGCTATTTATACTTATAAATAGTGGCAGATACTATTTGCACCTCAGTGTTGTTGTGCATTAAGTGGTACACAATAATAACAGTGTAAATTTTTAAATGGCCGCCTTTTTGGGACAATAAAGCCCTCCCTACACCCAACCCCAACTGATAAACGCTTTATTATTAAACACACGCTAGACACTTTATTTCCACTTTTCGAATATTTTCTTAATTTTTATTGAAAATAAATGCCTTTCCGATCTGATAAGTTCGGCAAAAGGCGAATTCAAACTAGACTCGATTTGTGTGAAAACTTTCTACCACGCACCTTACCCCTACACTATTGCTACTGTTGACAATCCAGCGTCTTCCGTAATTTTTCCTGGCCCAACCAGACGTCAGTGGGCGGTGTTAGTGTGAATAGCCTCTGCCACCAAGGTGGGCAATTCACACTTATTGTAAATAAACACTCCCTTAAGGATGTTGTGTTTAATGTAGACTCAAAGTTGATCCTATTTACTTTCTTAATAAACATTAGGTTATTGTACATGATTCATCATAGCATGTCATTAAAAAAATAAGTAAATAAATTAGAGCAACTTTTTACAATCCAATCATTTTTTTAAAGCATAACATCAACTCCTACATTTAGATCTCTTTAAATTTCCTGTCGACTCTAAATAAATAATTTTGTAGTGTGTCTGAAATTCCAAATATAAAAGATATGATAAGCTACACCAATGATCTAAACTGAAACAAGCACCTCAGGACATCAACATCAAAATCTCATTGTACTTGTATTTTGAGTGTTTTCTGATTAAACCTATAGATTTATCGGACTTCCTATCTAAGTTTTATTCCAGTGCAAATCAGCCCAAGTATTGACTGACTGCTTTTCATCCCTTTTATGGAAACTGTGTTTGTATGTGTATGTGTGTGTGCACGCTCTGTGGGAATTTTAACAGTCGAGCCCCACTAAATCTTCCTGTTTTTACAGCAGAACGTCGATAAAATAAATATCCTGTGTGTTTCTTTTCTCTCCTCCAATGCCCACCCAAACGTCCTCAACCAGCGGGGCAGAGGATCTCACTCACACCTCAGGCAATCTTTAATATAATCCCTGTTTTTTTTGCCAGTAAATGGCCAAGATCTCAGGTGTGGATTTTAAACAGGCAGAGAAAAACTAATGTTAACATATGCTGTGAGTGCCAATAGCTCAGGCTCCAGCATCGACCAGCACGGTGTGTGATTAGGGTAGTGAAGCTAAGCTGATCCCAGACACCGATCGATCTTGTACACTTTCAATATGGATGCAACCCTGCTCACAGCGGCCACGTCTAGCTGCTTACATTGATTTTTTCCTCAATTATATAATGGTTGCTCTGTCCAGGATTTGAGCTAAATCACACATATTGAAGGGCTGGCATCTCTCAAAATTAAGCTTTTTTTTTTTCTTTTCATATCTCTCCAGAAATCTCTCTGTGAGCGTGTGTGCGTAACCGCACGTTCCTACAATTTTATTAAAAACAAACGCGTGTGGTTGCTCTATTTAAGCCCCTGCCATCTGAAGCATCATGGACAGATTTATCATGTATGTTTCTTGTGATTTTTTTAAGGACTTATTATATTAATAGACCAAAACAGTAACCACTCACTTTTGTTGCAGCTATGGTTTCCGGAGGCATCTTTCCCATTCTTTTTCTCCATAGGGATTTGAAAAATAGTTTAATAATCAACCAGTTCTTAGAGAAATATTACGAATGACAAACATTACAAATTTTGATCTGAAGCAATAAGGTATTTGAAAACTGGAAAAAGATAAAGACTTCTCTTAAAAACAATAGAAAGAAACCTAAAAACAAATCAGTGATGTTTTGCATTGTTCGAGCATGGTACAATATAAAAATATTGACTATTGTCATTGATTGTGTGAAAAACTATAAAGTTTATTGCTCTTTTGCTGCATTTTCCAATGACCTCTCTGACTGGTGGATTTTGGGTAGTGTGGTTTTCTAACACACACTTTAAATATATATATATATGATATGATAAACTGACTTGTAGCTTCTACAGAACCATTTATCATTGCCTACTAATAGTGTTGATATGTTATCATTAAAAAAATCACTATAGAGAAACTGATTTCTAGTTTTATGTCCAGAACCAAAATGTTGTGTGTAAAAAAGGAAGTTAATGGATAGAGAGAAGTGAAATGATGAATGGTGTTGGTAAATTATACAGGCTGACTTAAACCTTACACACGTGCACTGCTCACTCATTATGTATACTATTAATGCTGTATAACAGCACTGTAGTGTCGCCTTCTACAGTACAGGCACAGAAAAAGATGGTACCGGGTTCATTTTGGTAACACTAAGCCACGCAACTGTATATGGGCCGGTGTGTATGTACAAATGCACGTGAGCTATACTGCACATGTCAGGTGAGTCCCAGCATAGCTTAAGCATAGTGTTCAAGTTAACAGTGACCAAAAAACAATGAGCCCACCAAGACCTCTTGCAATCAGACAAACCAGCTTAATTAACAATCCAGCTTGATCCAAAGACCCACAAACCCAGTTCACTGACGCACTGACCAACAAGTCCAGTTCACGCACACAATCTCGACCCCATTTCAGTTCACACAGCGTTCCTCAGGTAGAGGAACAAGATCATCAGCCCATGCCATCAGACACCCTTGAGCCGAGAGGAGAGGGAGCAGGTCAGGGTGTAATCGGAGTGGAGATGTTAATCTGCCCGTGTGGGTACTGGAAGGATAATTGTTGCAATGCTCAGCTCAGGTGATTGATGCCACTGATCTGGAGAAGTTAAGCCAAGATTTACAATCGTGATGCTCTGCCTTCACTCTCTCTCTCTCTCTCTTGCTCAATCTTCCTTTGATTCTCTCCACTTCCTGCTTTCAAACTCTCCTTCCTTTTGCCTTTCATCCACTCTCCATGTTTGTGTCAGCCCTTTCAAGCCTCCCTAACTCTCTCTCTCTTTCTCCCCCGGGGTAAGTATGAATATTCTCTGGCACGTCTAAACCAGAGGCAGTGCGGGGCCGGGGGAAGGGTCCGCGGCATAGCTTTAGCTGGAGTAATGAGGACTAATCCCCCGCTGACTGGGTCCTGTTTAAACAGCTCCTGCCTGAGCCACCCAGTAATAGAGTAATTAACCTCTGTGCCCTCTCCTGCCCACCTGCACTGTGCCACTACACTCCACTTTACTTACTACGCCAGACAATCCGTCCTTTCCATTTGGCCCTCCAATTGCCACAAACAAGAAAAGGGAGAGGGAGATGGAGAACAGAAGGTGGGAGAGATAGGAAGTATGACTAGAACAAAACAACACAACATGATCGTCTAAAAGACTAGAAGTTACTAAAATGAGTCAGGAAACTACTCAAACAGGTGCAAAGTTGGCAACGCTATTGGTCCATAAGTATACAGCCTGTGATGTGTATGTATGAAAGTGAAAGTTCACCCAAAAATGAAAAACTGTCATCATTTACTTACCTTCATGTCGCTCCAAACCTGTATGACTGACTTTCTTCAGTCAGTGCCTTTAAATGAAAGTGGAATCTGATTGGTCAATCAATAATTTAATCTATCTATCTATCTATCTATCTATCTATCTATCTATCTATCTATCTATCTATCTATCTATCTATCTATCTATCTATCTATCTATCTATCTATCTATCTATCTATCTATCTATCTATCTATCTATCTATCTATCTATCTATCTATCTATCTATCTATCTTTATTTGATCTACAATACAGTAAAAACAGTAATATTGTATGATATTATTAAAAACATCAAACAACTGTTTTCTATTTTAACATATTTTAAAATGCAATTTATTATTGTGATGGCAAAGCTGAATATTCAGCATCATTACTCCTGTACAGTAATCCTGTAAACATGATCCTTCAGGAATCATTCTAAAATGCTGATTTGGTGCTCAAGAAAAATTTCTTGTTATCAAAGTTGGTCTGCTTAATATTTACAATACTTTTTTAGTATTTAGTATTTAGATTCTTAGATGAAAACAACAGCATTTATTTGGAAAATAAATCTTTGCTGACATTATAAATGTCCTTATTGTCTTTGATAAATTTAATATTCCCTTGCTGAATAAAATTATTAATAAATAAAAAATATCAGATTGTTAGCCTATTATAAAAAATACTAAATATTTTCTTCTGTCTAAATACTCTCTTCTGTTATCATTTACTCACCTTCATGTCATTCCAAACCTGTATAACAACTTCATTTCTCCTTTGGAACACAAAAAGGCACATATTTAAAAAAAAACTTTCATTGTATGGACATAAAAAGTATTTAACACATCCTTATTTTGTGTTCAAAGGAAAGTAAGAAAAAGAAAGACTAATTGCAAACTGCACAATACAAGGAATCATTGATGTCTGTAGGCTGTATGGTTGGGATGAGTTACTTTCCACCATTTGTGTAAAGGCCTATGTCCTATTAGGTAGTGGGCATATAAGTTATTATTATAAATTGTAAGCAATGTAAAATGAATTTTTGTTCATGAACAAAACGCTCCTCACTGCTTTTCCCCTTTTATTTCTACTTCTGTTTTGGGGGACAAATGAAGTTCGATTGATGAAGGCGTGTTAAGCGCACAGTCTGTCTCTTGTCAGGACAATCCGTTTTGACAGAGCCATCCGTTTACAGTTGCTAGCTATTGATCTGGTTTTCAACACATCACACCAGGCAGTTTCCTGCAGCATGCTAACAAAAACACTCAGGTACGATCAAAAAGCCCCACACGACACGAGAGAGCTCATCTGCACCCAGCGGAAAGCCGCGTCTTCCCACACGCTCGTGCGTACGCTCTTTGGAGACGGCTAGTTTCTGAGAGAGTTAAGGGGCTTTTGCGTCTGAAGAAATCAGCCAGAGCTTGCATTAAGGTAGATGAAATCTTATGATGTGTGGTGGGTGAATGGTTTGTTTGTGTCATTAAGAAGCAGAAAGCAAACAGCGTGAACTTGCCGTGTGTACTGTCTGAGGAAAGTCAAGATTAAGGGATGTTCAGAGACCTTCGTCTGTCAAAACTTCAAAGTTGCCATAGGCTCTCCTTGTTCTGGCGGCGTAGCAACCAAATCGCAAAAACTCAGCAGCCTCTGAGGCTGTCAGAGGCCTCCTGACACCCCCTTTATCAGGTGTACAGAGCTTTAATGCCATCCTAGATAAATAAACCAAAACTGCTGGGAACACTGGCGCCCCCTTCTAGGTTACTGATAGTAGCAACGCTACTAAACTAAAGGGGTCATGACATGGATTTTTTATTTTATTTTAAAGTCACCATGAAACGGAAGTTGCTACAGTATTTTCTTCCCTATTGTGACGTATATCTGCGTGAAACGGATTCTCGAACATAAAAAAAGTAGGGTGGTAATTGATTTTGCCCATCAGAATTGATTGGATGGTTGTGGTTTGCCATTGCTGAGATCACATGTGAGTGACACGTTGTACCGCCCTCGTGTCAGTAAACACATCATCAGAGAGAGGAGAAATTATTTTAATTAAAGATTATGAAGGCACATTATTATTCAAAACAATTATAATAATAATAGTGTTCATGGATAAATCATTTATAATAAAAAATTTGTTTACAATAAATCAGATAAAATGTATTTTAAAACTATAAAAACATAATATAATATATACATATATATATATATATATATATATATATATATATATATATATATATATATAAATGCTTCAAAGTAGTAATCCATTTTTGTTATGGCTAAAATGTGTTTCATCTAAAATTTTATGGATTGCTTATGAGAAAAATACTTAAAGCATGGATGGGACATTGAGTCACATGCACATACACACACACACACACACACGCACAGTTTTTAATCATTATATGTATTAATAAAGTGTAGTGTTACCGGGGACCGGTAATGAATCATATTTTTTAAGTGTTCTAGGTAGTTTTATCATGTTTTTTTAATTTATTTTAATTTTTGAAAAGCTTATGTCTTAGCAAGCTATACAACACAAATAGCTTGCAACAAGTACTGAGGCTGCAAGTTTTTATATAGCTACATTTAATCTGTTTAATTAAACTATTCTCATTTTCAGAGACAAACTGAATCAAATCCCCCATTTGAATCACCTGGGGGCTCATTGCATGCATGTCTTGCAGTGGAGGATGAAATGGCCCGGGATGAGCTTGTGCAAACAGTGCTGTCATGTTGCCTTTTCTTCACTGACAGATCAGATGCATTGTGAGAATGGAAGAAAACATCTGGAGGAGACAGATGGAAGAAACAAGAGAGAAAAGAGGCAGATAAATACAACCAGCTCTGTTTGGTGGACCCATTCAGACCACGCTAAGGATTTTGCTGTCTACCATTCAAAACGCACACATGGGACAGGACAGAGAATACATTCCACAAATGCATCTTTTAAATGAGAAACAAAAGACAAGAGGTAAGACAGCAAAATAATATGCAGCATCATAAGTGAAAGTCCCATAAGTCTCCTCCTCTCTTCACTGTAAGGTGAAAATAAACGTCTCTGAAATGTGTTTTTGGATTCTGCGTTGATACGTTTTGTTTCATTTCTGATTTGCTCTGTGCAGGCGAAGGGATAAGAAGCTGTTTACATTTGAAGCGGAGATCTGTCTGGCGGATTTTCGCAGCGAACGGCAATCTCGCACAACAAAACTCGTCCCTTTCAGAATGCAAAAGTAGCCCAATCCCGTTTTAGAGGCGACGGCACTGAGTTTATATGCTGATGATAGCAGCTGCACTTCCTCCTATAGATCTACGAGTGCAAATAAAAAGGAGAAGACGGGGGGGGGGGGGGGGGGGGTTACTGGATAAGACATTTCAGAAAGGGGCCACAAAAAAAAGGAAGACTGTAAAAAGGAAGGGCAAATTAATTTAATTTCCTTTAGAAAAGTGTGGTATACCAAGGGGGTCCCTGTAACTTGTGAAAAATTAAAAGAGACGGATTCAAACTGTCCAATTTCCACATCAAACAAACGTTGGCTCTCTGCTCCTGGAGAAAGTGCTTCATACAGCACACAGCCCTCCCCCCATTCCCCCATCCCAAACCCGCTCAGCTCTCCAACATGAACCACCAACACATTTTCTGAACACTCGCAGTATTCTCGGTTTCCTTATTAATGCCGCTCTCTAATTCCCATAAGCACTGTACTGGTTACACTAGCCACTGTCTCTCCCCTGTCTAATTATACCCTTGTGAGTCTATTAATCAACCTGTGAATTATTTAAGAAGGAGAAATCTTCTGTCTGTAACTGACTTTGACAGGGGAGGGGGGTGGGGGGGAGCAAGGGAGGGCCAAGGTAGAGGATGGAGAGAGAGAGCATAGTATGGAGGGGGAAGGAGAAAAGAGAAAGAGAAATACGGAATGAGGGTCTACCGTCCTGGTGCGTCCCTGAGGACTGACGCTGGTGCAAGTCTCTGGCACTGAAACGAGGCAGATCCTCGTCAAAATACACTTTATGTTTGTTTTTTTACCCTCAATCCGCATAAGTTTTCATCACAAACATGAATTCATGAATATATGTAGCAGTACAGAATAAAGAGGGTTGGGAACAGGAGTGAACATAGAGAAGGAGAGAAATGAAGGCAAAGAAGTGAAATTTCTATTACGGGGGAATTTACACTTTCCGGTGTTTGACATCTAGACTCTCTTGTCCCCATTATCCAGGCATTATGGTAATGGTTAGAGTGTTTTTTACCACGTTGCTGTGTGTATACTCATGAGCTGAGAGGAAGAGGGTGAGTTTAATGATTCCCGTTGCCGCTACCGTCCACGCTGAGCCGATCAGGGCCGGAAGAAGCCGCTTTTAAAGTAAGATCACCATTATTTTTCCATGCGAGGTGTTCTCCGTTAGCCCCTGCAAAGTGCCTGCCAATCCCAGAATAGTAATAAATTAGGCATTAGATAAATAAATAAGACAGCCCACATCATTCTGGAATATGAGATGTTAAAGAGTCTGTGTGTCAAAGGTTGTGTGGATACGTTTGTTGGAGTTGTCTCCTTTATGTGCGTCGGGTTAAAGTAAGCTCCTCTCATTAGGACCTGAGCAGCGCTGCTGTCTGTGGCTGAAGCTCACCGCTCTCTGCAGGATGTTTATTAAATTAATAAAAAGTAGCTTGCGGCGAACGGAACACAGGAAAGCCCCGGGTACGGCTGTGATTGGCACCCTCGGCTGGCCCGCACTCTCTCAGGAGGCCAACTGCATTTGCTTTAACTAACCGGCCGTGACTGAGGGCGCAAGCTGACATGTCTCTCTCTCTCTCTCTTTGGTTCTCATACCTCTTTCATTGTGAAAGGCCTCAGAATGCACTGGGAAGGCACAGTGACATTCGTGGGAAAGAGAGTGGCCCGTGTTTGGTGAGAGTCTATTATAAAAACAGAAAAAAGTTGAACGAGAGCACTGAGTGTAAATAGAAGATGCTGATTGGTCAAAAACAGAGGAACAACCACAGGAACTAGGTTTCTCTAATGTCAACGGAACATTAATTCCACCTGAAGTAAGTGTCGAAGGAAACTCTACAACCTGCATTATGTCTCGGCGGAAATTACTCAATACAATAAAGTTGCTGGGAAAAGTATGTGATCCCTTTGAATTTGCCAGGATTGTACTTAACATTTTCCATTTGAACTAAGTCACAACAATAGACACAGTCTACTTAATGGGATAGCTCACCTGAACTATCCCATGTCGTTCCAAATCTTTATACCATTCTTTCTTCAGGGGATCAAGAAGATATTTAAAAAAATGTATACATTTGTTTTGGACCCCATTGATTTTCATTGTATGGAAATCATTTAAACATTCTTCAAAATATATTATTTTGTGTTCCACAGAATAAAGAAGGTCAGATTTAGAACAACATGAGGGTGAGTAAATATAATGAGAGTATTTTCAGTCTAGGGTCATGCCAAATCATTGGGTTGAGATCAGTACAGGGAAACACAGTGCCTTTTTCTGCAACTGCACTTACAATCCTGCAAGAAAATCAGCATGAAATGGTTTTAATGAAATATAAACACTGACATGCACAGAAGTCCTGATTAGATGAATTGCAATTAGTCACACTATGATATTTACTACTATCCTTTTAGTGCAAAAAGTGTGTACCTTCCTTTCACTGGGGATTCCGTCTTAGGAGCATCTTCAAACAGACTACATTAGCGTAATTCTCCTGAAAGACAAATTATGAAATGTATAATCAACTACTTTAATTGTTTTCAAAATAAACAATAACATAATCCAGACAATGGGCCTACTGCTCTCAAAGGACAGAAGACAAGGGGGGTCTATTTGCATGTTAACTTTTCACTAAGAATCGTCATAGGCGGTATATAAGACAAAGATTTTCATGCAGCAGATTTTCATGTGCAAATTTCAGCTGCATGTTTGTACCCAACACATTATTATTTCATCAGCGGCCCTCACGGGACTCCGCGGTACGTTATTCTTGCATCCCCATGGAAGTGTCAAGTCTCTGGCCTCCTTTAGGACCTCTTCAGTGTGTTTACTCTCAGTTGAAGACTGAGCGGGCCACAATTTTGCAAAGAGAGAACTCATTAAATGCTAAGACACCACTTGTGACCAGTGTTAGCCGTGTTAGCCATGGTAATTGCATGTACACTGTCCAAGTTGACACTTGCTGGCTCTCAAGTCAACATCAGGCGTTACAGTCAATTAGCAGGCCTTAGCAAATGCTTTGAGGTGTGGGAACAAGTTCTCATAAACTGGAACAGTCATCCTGGTTGGCAGCACGATTGGCCATATTTGTTGGGGGGGGGGGGCTATTTCGAGCCTTTTAAACCCTTAACAAACTGAGACAAACAAATCCAAACAGCAGCAAATGCACAGAGCAAAACACACTCATTAATACAGAAAGCGAGAGCAATGAGCCAAACAAAGAGGCCCTGATAAAAGTGAATACATGCATCCAGATTGACTGTACTCTAACTCTGGCAAACATAGTTTTTCACAGGCTGAGAATATGAAATTACGGCGTTGCTAATGTGCTCCCAAAATGATTTGATCAGTGGTGCTTTCAAAAGAGACAAAGATTAGATGTCATTTATCAATGTTTAAAAAAAAAAAGACTTATTTTAAAATAAAAACGTATTATTTTGTCTTCTTAAGCAGCTAAGCATACTATAAATGAATAAAAATATTACAAAACTATTATTTAAAAAAGACAAGATTATTACTGCTAAATTATGAAGTGTTTGTCTCTCTGAGAAACTGATCACGTCATAACAACGTCAAGACACTTCTTTTTGTTGGCTTAATGCAAGGACTTTTCCACATACACTTCTATTCAAACATTTGGATCAGTAAGATTTTTTATGTTTTTGACATTATTTTAAAATATTATTACCTTTTAAAATGACCATTTTCTATTTGACAGTTTTTCAAAATTGCTAAGTTACTAAACCCCATTCTCCGAAACAAATACTCAATAAATCACTCTTTCTGCAAAACCAAGTTCAGCCTTTTTTGCAAAACTCTAAACACATTCTCACTCTCTAAAACACATTTTGTACTGTGATGCGCTTGCATGAGACAAAAGTTAAGCACAAAACCAACTGTACGAAATATAAGCCAATTCAGACAGTGTGCACAGGTGGCACAGGTGCACTGAATGTTGATATGAACAATGGATGGAAACCATGAGGGGAAGAATATGTATAAGAGGTGGTGGACGAGGAGGAAGAGGATGAGGACGAGGACGAGAAAAAGCAAGGTGTGGAGAGTGTTGTCAAGGCAGGATCCGGCACACTAGAGGGTTTTTCCCCTTTGTCTGGCAAAAGACAACGTTGCCTGTGATATGAACAAAGTCCTAAGGCCAGACCCAACACAAAGTTGAAAGAGGTCTTGATCCCTCCTGAAGGACTTCAACACAAGATGTTTTTTTTTTGGGGGGGGGGGGGGAGAAAGTAGTCTACCCATAATATGAAGCTTTACCTGTAAATATGAAGACACAATTGCAAGTCTGACTGATTTTAAATTGTAATTTTGGCCACCGCTGAAATGGGCCATTCCATTAACATTACCTGAGCAGTTTAATTAAATACACTATAAAACCTCAACAACAACAACAACACTGCAATAAGAGTGCAGTTTATCTGTCAATCAATGCATGTGTTCATCACTAGAATAGTTATACATAAATATATATGTGCAGTGTGCACCCAAACTTTCTAACGCCCCTGAAGGCCATTGTGTAATTCGCACCCTAATTTGAACTACTGTATTTTTACAGTATGCAAGTGTTGAATATACAGACATTCAATACTATGCAATATTCAATCCAATACTTGGAGTATATTCAGTATGCACTTCAGTTATGTAACTGCATAATTTGTTTACTGTATACATTATACATTTGTTTCTGTAACTACATGCTCTGTATGCCTTGTTCTCCATTTTTTTGTTGTTGTAGTGTCTAATGAATGATCTGTAATGTTTTAATACTGAAGGATGTATGTATGATCTGAAAGCACTGTTTGATTTTGAGTACAGGTGAAATGGTTTTGTGCCGATTCTTTGCTTTTGCCAGAAGAGTCAGGGGTTTCGTAAAAGTAGTTTGATGATTTGTTTTTGTTTTAAATGTTGTGAGAAAATGGATCAATGTTTCAAGAAATGTGTCTTAGCAATTGTGAAAAACTGTAATATATTTAAAATGTGATTTATTCCTGTGATGGCAAAGCTGAATTTTCAGCATCATTACTCCAGTCTTCAGTGTCACATGATTCAGAATCGTTCTGATTTTGTGCTCAAGAAACATGTCTTGTTATTATCACAGTTGAAAAATGTTTTTTGTAGAAACCATGATGCATTTTTTAGGATTCGCTGATTATTAGAAAGTTCAAAAGAATCTTTTTTTAAATGGAAATCATTTGTAAAGTTACAATGAAATCTCATTGGTCCACATTTCCACTCCACATTACCACATTAAACATAAAATATCTCCTGATTGGCTGTGATTGTGTCATGTCATTCAGCACCATCATCTTCAGTGTGGAAAGAAAGATTTTTTGTAATTCAGAGAGACCGGTGTATCTAACAAAAACTTCTCTAATGATCCAACTTACATCTATTTTATGACAGACATAGTAAATCTATAATATAAACTGCGTGTAAACAACTTGACTTCAAACACTGTTGGATAAATCTTGTGATAAAGCTTGCTGACTTGTTAACTTATCCAGAGCCGTGAAGAGAGTAGCGACTAATCTCTGTCTGCTAAAGGGCACAGCTCTGGGGAAAAGTTTCCCCTGTTCCAGTTTACCATTTTGGACTTTTTACAGCAGCTTCTGCATCTTCTCAAAGACTGAAGTTATTGCACTTAAATTGTTGGTCTTTTGCAACTTTTATTGACAGCGACAGCACAAATGACTATGCCACGGCTCCAACTAAAACATATTTTATCATTTAATATTAGTTCAACAGTATTGTAGTATCTTAGGAATGATTAAGCAGTTATTAGAGACAGTTTACCCAAAAATAAAAAATAAATCAATTTTAATTTACTACAGTAAAGTTAAGTGAGTGGATCACTGAGCTGGTGTGAGTGAGTCGAGATTGGGCTATTTTGCATATTCATGGGTCCACATATACTAAATGAAGCAAAGTAACAGGGTTTGGTTTTTCTGAGTGTAAATATTTGATAATGCTTTGCACAGGGATGGTCGGTAAGCAATTCTTTCACACAGTCTAATGCTAACACGTGTAATGTGCTAAAGTGCTTTGGTTACTTTCAAAACAGTATTATAGTTGCATATTTTATTTATTCGCAGTGCTGCACACTTGCCCGCTAGGCATCCATATTAAGTATTACTGTAAACATGTTATTCATTTGTTTGTTTGTTTTTGTCAAAATTGTCAGGGTCAATCAACAGTATGCTCCTGTCAATAGATTCTAAATTGTACATGACCTAGAATAATCTGGGAGAAACAACAGTACATTTCTGTACCCCTTTTCCCTGGCTCTCACAACCTTTGAAAAAAATTCAACAGTTGCCCTTCTTTAACACAATGTCCTTTGCCTTTGGTGCGCATCTTAATGACAACTAATGAGTGCCTTAAGCTTTCCTCTGCATTTGATAGCCCAAACCGCAAGCAGAGACAACTTTAAGCAGGCGAAAATATTGAGGAGGTTGAGAGACTGTCGACTTCCTTATCAAAATGAATTTTTAATTAGCAATAATCAATATTCAAGGAGATGGCTATTTGCCGTTAATAGTTCTATCAAGGATCATAAATACTTAACAGTTTTTTTTTTATGTCCTTGTAGATATAGTTAATCCCTTACTGCTAAAATGCAATCAGGCAAATCAGATACTATTAATTATGAATTGAACTATTACTGCAATTCCAGCAACTCTCGAACCTCGCATTTGCAAAGTGCATGCACAACACGCTATATACAGAGTTTTGCTCTCTCCTACTGGGATAGGCTATTTCTACTGGGCAAACGATACAGGGGCTTGTTTCATATGCAGTGTCCGTCCCGCTCTCCGGGTTTCATTTATATCAAAAAGACTCAAATAGGCAGAAAGTCAGAGAGCTTCCAGAATACCATATTGTTTCCTCCTCACCTTTTCTTTGTGAATCCAGCCAGCTGAAGAACGTCTCATTAATGTTGATAGTCAAGACTCAGACACAAAGACAGAGGGGAAAAAAAAAACAGCAAGAAATGTAGTGGGGTGGATGGTGGTAAAGCGGCAGTCTGGTATACGTGTCTTGCAGTTAACTAAAGGTACACCCCCCCCCCCCGTCTTCCTCCCTCATACCTCCCTTAGAAAGCCCAGCAGTCACGGTGCATTAGTGCAGTGAGCGGAAAGTCACATAGTTGAGATTTGCACTCCAAAAATAGTCATTTAACGTTGTGGCAGTGGCACGGGGTGGCATCGGAAAACCTGGATGCCTGAGGACACCCCCAAATAAATCTTCTCTATACTTTCTACAAGCAGACTGTGGGAAGGAGAGAGGGGTGCTGCAATGGGCTATGTGAGGTATGGAGGATCCTGAAGGAGACCCACAGGAGAGATGCGTCGCCTGTGGTCTTGCCTTGGGCAGGCCATGCACAGCACTCATGTGGGCTGTCAACACGGGGTTGAGAGGAGGGGCTCCCAAAAGCCTAAACCTTCACATAGCAACTTCACACTCCTAAAGATGCAGTCTGGATCTGGTAAACAATCATTGAAGCTTTGAACCTTGAAGACAATGACGTAAGAGGTAAAAGTCATTAGACTGAAGCAATTATCTCAATAGTCTATAAATAATCATCGATTAAATGTGTTATGTTGACAACCAGTGCCCCTTTGAAATGGCTACCAAACTTTGCAATGGTTTACATACAGAAAATGTGATGCTTTTGATGACAGCTGGGCTGTCAATGTAGATTCAAAAAGACATCTTTGTTTTCAATCTCCTCTTACCAGCCAAGGGCAATCATAGTTGATGAGTTGAGACTTCCTATACTTGACCAGGCTGAAGATGTGAGCCTCTGGCAAGTCTAAAAAAATGGGAAAACCATACCATCTGTTCACCCCACAATATTCAAGCATTCAGCATGCATAAGGCCTCTATAAGACTCTTCATAAAACCGACAACAACAGCGTTCCATCTCTCAATAACGTACATATTTACAAGGAGAGTTGCATCTTGCAAACATCAAAGTCTCTCAGCACTGCTCAGCGGGACATCTGGGGAACGCTGCTACGGATTCAGCAGGGAGGTCATTATCAGCCCACGTTCACAGAGTTGTCTTCATACGTGAGTCTTTTTAACGTTTGAAAGTTAACGCTGAAACAACAGTTTGACTGTATTGTTTTGAGTGGACTCCGGACACCGCCAAACTTCTCAGAGAGCAGATATTACTGGGACGATGCTCAACTACTCATGTGGTCACAGTGTGCCTGTAAAAATCATCAACCATCACGATTCAACAAGTGGAATTTCTGTTCAACATCAAACTAGAAACGGCTTGAATTTCTATATGATTTAGTAGTTTGCAGTATTTGTAAACCGGAGTGTGAATTACGGATGGGTTTGAAATTAGTCAAGCATTTAGATAAAAAAAAATATATATGACATAACAGTTTTACTTCATATTAAATAAGGAAAAATAAAAATTTAGTGACCACAAAAGTTAGAATGCATAATTTCACATGCTTGCGAATGCAAAAAAAACATGCTTGCGAGCAGAAGAGGTGTTCACCTGAGGAGGTAACCATACATAGCGACAGTAGGGGTACTTTCCATTAGGATAAGTATTAAAAAACTTTAGGTTAAGTAAGAACTGTTATTGTTTATCACTATATACATTTTCATTAGGTACACTTTATTAGGTATACCTTGCTAGTACTGGGTTGGACCCCCTTTTGCCACCAGAACTGCCTTAATTCCTCGTGGCGTAGATTCACCAATGTGCTGGAAACATTCCTCAGAGATTTTGGTTCATATTGACATGATAGCATCACTCGGTTGCTGCAGATTTGTCGGCTGCACATCCATTATGCGAATCTCCCGTTCCACCATATCCCAAAGGCGCTATATTATACTACAGATCTGGTGACTGTGGAGGCCATTTGCTTGTAGTGAACTCACTGTCATATTCAAGAAACCAATTTGAGGTGATTTGAGCTTTGTGACATGACGCGTTATCCTGCTAGAAGTAGCCATCAGAAGATGGGTACAGTGAGGTCATAGGGATGGACATGGTCAGTAACAATGCTCAATTGGTACTATAGGGGCCCAAAGCGTCCCAAGAAAATATCCCCCACACCATTACACCAGAAGCAGCCTGAACTGTTGATACAATCCATGCTTTCATGTTGCTTACACCAAATTCTGACCCTAACTGAATGTCGCAGAAGAAATTGAGACTCATCAGACTAGGCAATGTTTTTCCAATCTTCTATTATCCAATTTTGGTGAGCCCGTGCGAATATGCTCAGTTTCCTGTTCTTAGCTGACAGGAGTGGCACCCGCTGTGTCTTCTGCTGCTGTAGCCCATCTGTTTCCAGGTTCGACATGTTGTGCGTTCAGAGATGCTCTTCTGTAGACCTCAGTTGTAATGAGTGGTCATTTGAGTTACTGTGTCCTTTCTATCAGCTCGAACCAGTCTGGCCATTCTCCTCTGACCCACAGAACTGACCCTCACTGGATCTTTACTCTTTTTCAAACCATTCTCTAGAGAAAGTTGTGCATGAAAATCCCAGTAGATCAGCAGGTTCTGAAATACTCAGACCAGCCCATCTGACAGCAACAACCAGGCCATGTTCAAAGTCACTTAGTGAACTTCAGCAGATCGTCTTGACCATGTCTACATGCATAAATAAATGAAGTTGCAGCCATATGATTGGCGGATGTGTGTGTGTAATCACATAATATAAACATATTTATAATACATAAATCAAAAGAACCCTGACACTACATTCAATCACTAGTTACAACAACCAAATATACAAAAAGAGCAAAAAATAGAATGCATAGCATTCATTAGCTACAAATAAAAAAATCTCTCTAATAGTTCCCTAAATCCCACAGCTCCCTGCACTATAGAGCGGTGAAAGAAAGATGCGAAAGAAAGCCGTCTCCCACAAGTGCTTGTTAGGCCCAAATTATTATTGCAATGAATAATTTTAAAAATAAACAAGTAAATAAATAAATAAATAAATAAAGGAAACATTTATAGATCTAAGTATTATCAGAGGACCAAAAAGTTTCTTGCTGAGCTCCAGAGGCTTGTTTGAAATTTGCTTTTGTTTTTCACTTTGATCTTTAACAGTTTACCTCTCCTCCAGCACTTCACCTAACCTCCCCACTAATGCGGCATCCCATATTTCATGCAAACCTTAGCAGATTGGACACTTACACATGACATATCTTTAATAACAATAATAATAAATTTCTGTATTCTTAAAGCTTACCATGAGTAGAACACACATAAAAATGGTCATATTTTGGTATCTACTTTTGCTTACAAATGAGCATATATATGTATATGTGTGTGTGTGTGTGTGTGTGTGTATGTATAAATGTGTCACAGTATAAATATCAAATTTGTATAAAGTGCTTTTGAAGTGTTCGCAATGAATAATGTTGTAATGCTGATTCTGCACAATATCTTTTTTACTATACAATTTCTGTAATAGAAAAACAAATAAATACAGTGCATTTAGTGGTAATTGTTATTTAGTGGTTATCTTTGTTACTATTGCTCATACTTTAAGGTTTGAACAAACTTTTGCATCGTTTGTGCAACAAAATCAAATGATATCTCAGGTCGAGTGACTTGTTGAGGAGAGGTACGCTATTACCCAAACCATATAATACTGATTTAAAACCTGCCACTTCTGAGTTAGGCTAGTAAGCAACCACCCAGAAAGCCAGCAACTGCTTTGACACTAAAATTAACATGGTCAGTTTGTCAGAGGCAAGCATCATTTACATTTTCTTTCTTTTTCTCTATAATAATTCATATTTGCAATCTTATCTTCTTTAATATGTATTATGATTAACTTTTGACAGCTACATCAGCTTCTTTGACTAAAAACTGCTCCAAACTCTTACTCAGCAAAGCAGGGCGCTCAATGCAGGCCTGGACTGTAAAAAAAAAAAAAAAAAAAAAGGAAAATAAATCTAAAGAAAATGGGGCAGATGACATGACAGACAATGAGCGCAAAATTGGGAGAGACAGACAGAGAAAGCAACACTCGTAGTCGGCTCCAGACAACTCTCCATCCCGTCCCGTGGGGACGTGCAACAGCAGAGGGGGAACAACTCAACCCTCGGATCTGGTTCTGAGTGATATTGTAATGAGCCAGTTTCACTGGCCCTTCAACAAACCCCCCCAACACACACACCTCAACCAGCTCCCAAAGCCCCCGAGCGGCTCGCTCCATTCCGTTTCATCACACTTCAAACGGGTCTGGCGCGCTCTGCAGGCCTGCACCAGACCAGGGGACTGCAACATCTGCATGAGGTGGGAGGAGGGGAGGCGTGTCTCACGAGGGGACACGCAGCGTCTCGGAGCAGATGTCACACGAACCTGAACAGCAGGACGGGGGAGGGATGCCGTGAGGCACATTGCAACAGGTTGAGAGAGAGCGAGACCGTTCCTGCTGCATGGGGACCCTGTGATCCAGACTCTTCCCTGTTGTTGCCCCCTTCTGCCCCCTTTGACAATAAAATTAGGTAATTAGTTACCCTTGCCCTAATAAGCTAATCATGGACCATGTGCTTTTTCAATTATTAAAGTCGTGTCGTCCCGGGGTGCTCCCCGAGGGCTTCATGTGCAGTGCAGGAGATGGTTAGGACACCGGGTTGGGTCCGGCTGAGAGAAGACACGCTCCAAACCTTTGTTTCAACAGTCCCTCAGGCACAGAAAGCCATGCGTGATGGACCCGCCACAAAAGATCCCTTAAATAAAATTAATAGACCTCTTAAGGGAGAATCAAGCTGTCTGTCACATCACTTAACATTAGCACCCTTTCATCTCACCCTTGTTTGAAAGGCCTGGCACTTTTATTCCGGAGGATAACTTCTATCATGTCACCCAGCCCTAAAACTTGCTCTATATGGTAAAACACTAAGGCATTATTGACATTACAGTACGACTTTCTTAATTGATTTGAAATGAAGTGATGTACAAATAAATCTGACTTTATTTTATGACAGGATTAAAGAAATTTTAAAATGCGATGACCAAAAAAACAAATAACTTTTGAAGACTTTCATTACTAACCTTTGAATAACCTCAGCCTAAAATTGTGGTCACGTTTACCATTGCTCTGTGAAATTATGTGGGTGAAATCCAGTCACTTCAAAAGTAATCTGCGAGAATGGGAGTTTCCCGTGAGGGCAAAAAAGTTTCCCTAGTCAAGTCAAGTCAAGTCAACTTTATTTATATAGCGCTTTTCACAATACAGATTGTATCAAAGCAGCTTCACAGTATTAAATAAAATAGTACATCAGTGTATGTTCTGGTGTAAAACATCCACGTTTGGTAATGCAGATCAATAGCACTGTTGAATCGATTAATCAAATTAAGTATCCCCAACTGAGCAAGCCAAAGGCAACAGTGGCAAGGAACCGAAAAACTCCATTAGGTGACCTAATGGAGAAAAAAAAACCTTGGGAGAACCCAGGCTCAGTCGGGGGCCAGTTCTCCTCTGGCGTTTATGAAGTAGAGACCGGATTTAACTGTAAGATTAAAATATTATATGAATGCCTGGCTGAAGAGATGCGTCTTTAATCTAGTTTTAAACTGGGAGAGCGAATCTGAGCAACGAACAGTATCAGGAAGGCTATTCCAGAGTTTTGGTGCTAAATGTGAAAATGCTCTCCCTCCTTTGGTGGATCTGGATATCCTAGGTATGACCAGAAGCCTCGAATTTAGTGATCTTAAAGAGCGCGATGGATTATAGGGCGATAGAAGATCCGTTAAATAAACTGGAGCTAAGCCGTTTAGGGCTTTATAAGTCAGTAGCAATACCTTGTAATTAATACGGAACTTTATAGGTAACCAATGTAGTGATGATAAAATTGGTGTTATATGGTCAAACTTTCTTGATCTAGTAAGAACTCTAGCGGCGGCATTTTGGACTAACTGTAGCTTGTTTATTGAGGATGCAGGACAACCAGCTAATAAAGCATTACAGTAATCTAGTCTCGAGGTCATGAATGCATGAACTAGCTTTTCTGCATCAGAAACAGATAGCATGTTACGTAATTTAGCAATATTTCTAAGGTGAAAAAAGGCTGTTTTTGTAACATATGAAATATGATTTTCAAAAGACAAGTTACAATCTAATATAACACCCAGGTCTTTTACTGTAGAGGATAAAGTAACAGGACACCCTACTATGTTAAAGTTGTATTGAAGGAGGTTTTGTGGGCGGTTTTTTGAACCGATAAGTATTACCTCTGTCTTATCTGGATTTAATAAAAGAAAATTGTGCGTCATCCAATCTTTTATATCTTTAACACACTCTGTCAATTTGGATAATTTAGCGTTTTCATCCGGCCGTGATGAAATATATAGTTGAGTGTCATCAGCATAACAATGGAAACTAATTCCATGTTTCCTTATAATATTTCCAAGTGGCAGCATATATATTGAGAATAATAGAGGGCCTAACACAGATCCTTGCGGCACTCCATAGTTTACTGGAGTTATGATCGATTTTTCTCCGTTTAAATAGACAAAATGGTAGCGGTCAGATAGGTATGATCTGAACCAGCTTAATGCTTGTCCTTGAACACCGGTATAGTTTTGTAGCCGATCTAAGAGTATTGTATCTATAGTATCGAACGCAGCACTAAGATCAAGTAAAACTAGTATTGAGATACAGCCTTGGTCAGAAGCTAAGAGTAAATCATTTGTGATTTTAACGAGCGCAGTTTCAGTGCTATGATGCGGCCTGAACCCAGACTGAAACTTTTCATAGGTGTCATTTTCTTGCAAGAAAGAGCCCAGTTGGGCAGACACAACTTTTTCTAATATTTTGGACATAAAAGGAAGATTTGAAATGGGTCTATAATTTGCTAGGTTATTTGGGTCTAATTGTGGTTTCTTAATGAGTGGTTTTATAACTGCCAATTTAAATGTTCTTGGAACATGACCTAAAGATAAAGACGAGTTAATAATATTGAGGAGAGGCTCTTCCACTATTGGTAACACTTCTTTCAATAGTTTAGTTGGTATGGGATCTAATAAACATGTTGTTGTTTTAGAGGAAATGATAAATTTATTTAACTCTTTTTGTTCTATAGTTGTAAAGCACTGTAATTGTTCTTGCGGGGTGATAATCGAGGCTGAATTATAAGGCGCGATTGAAGATTGAACGTTTACAATTGTGGATCTGATGTTTTCTATTTTCTCAGTGAAAAAATTCATGAAATCATTACTACTAAACTGTAACGGAATATTTTGTTCAGGTGACGCTTGTTTATTTGTTAGTCTAGCCACGGTGTTAAATAAGAACCTAGGATTGTTTTGGTTATTTTCTATTAGTTTGCGGAGATGCTCAGCCCTGGCCGCTTTTAGGGCCTTTTTATAGCGTGACGTACTGTCTTTCCAAGCGATTCTAAAAACCTCTAAATTAGTTTGTTTCCATTTACGCTCTAAATTACGGGTTTCTCTCTTTAGAACACGAGTAGTATTGTTGTACCATGGTGCTTTAATTTTCTCTCTGACCTTTTTTAGTCTCATAGGTGCAACAATATCCCATTTTCCAGAGAGAACGGTGCTCATAGTGCTGGTTAGTTCGTCTAGTTCATCTGTTTGTTTAGGTTCAGGCAGCAGCTGAGACAGATCCGATAAGCAATTTGAAAAATTATCTATGGTGGATGGAAGGATTGTTCTGCCTAATCGATAACGCGGCGCAGCATGATATATTACCGGGGTACGTAATATGCAAGTTACCATGTAATGGTCAGTTACATCATCACTTTGCGGAATGATATCTATATCGGTTGGATCAGTTCCATGTGATATAATTAAATCGAGTGTATGATTAAAACGATGAGTCGGTCCGGTAACGTTTTGCTTAACCCCAAAGGAGTTTAATAAGTCTATAAACGCAGCCCCTAACGTATCATTTTGATTATCTACGTGTATGTTAAAATCTCCAACAATTAATATTTTATCGACATTGACCAATAGATCTGAGAGAAAATTTGCAAATTCTTTTAGGAAATCAGCGTAAGGCCCTGGTGGTCTATATACGGTAGCCAAGGCTAAAGATAATAGGGATGTTTTTCTATCATCTAAGAGCGTAACATTTAGTACAAGTACTTCAAATGAAATAAACTTATAACCCGTTTTCTGAGTAACATTGAGAATATCTCTATAGATAGTTGCAATACCGCCGCCACGACCAATCAGACGGGGCTCGTGCTTATAGGAGTATCCTGATGGAGTAGACTCATTTAGACCGAAATAATCATTTGGTTTAAGCCAGGTTTCAGTAAGGCAAAGTACATCTATGCTATTATCTGTGACTATTTCATTTACAATAACTGCCTTAGGTGTGAGTGATCTAATGTTTAAAAGACCTAGCTTTAGAAATTGTTTTTGTTTACTAATAGCAACATTTTCTGTTTTAATAACAATTAGATTTTTCCTAGATCCTGCAGTAGATTTATTATTTGATCGCACTAAACGAGGAATAGACACAGTTTCTATGCAATGTTCTACACTAGTATTTGGCTCAAAATCACCATAAAGTGCCTTTGAGACTTCACAATTTCCAAAAAAAAATCTGAGAATTTCCATTTAACTTCATATGTGTTGTATTAAGGAGACATTAGGCTGTTAGAAATGCATATTGGTCAAGCTCCAGCACTTTTTATAAATTAACTGCAAGCTGACAATATAAGAGCAAACCATAAAATATGTCCACCCTGTCATGGACAAATTCATAGTAGAATAAATAAATTTTCATTGCATAGTGATTATAAAATGTAGATCTGTGGAAAGATAGTGTGTCCCTTTCCCAAAAAAAACATTTTAGTTAATATTAAAAGTATTTTGATAATAATAAAGTTACTGCTTAAATATGTATTGCCCAATAAAATATGCGATAGTTGCACATTCTATTCTAAATAAAATCTAACAACAAAGATATTTAGTCAAACTTTAAAACAATACTAACCTGCCCTCATTTGTTTATTAAGAAACCACACACAAGGTTTTGTTAACTTGTTAAAATAATTAGATAATTTTCATCATAAAAGTTGAAAATGACAGGGTGGACAACAAAGTGACAGGGTGGAACTTGGCGTGACAGGGTGGACAAATGCTTTAATGAGTGAAATAGAACGGGGGAACATTTTAAAAACAACAGGACCTTCAAGAAACCCTTAACCAATATAGAAGAAGGAGGGGCCTGGCTCAGACTGATTTTCAGGAGTTGCAAATGTCCACCCTGTCATGAACCATGTCCACCCTGTCATGTGACAGGGTGGACATTTTTTGGCTAAAGTTAGTATTTAATGAGCACATGGTGTACAGCAGCTAGCAAAGTTATTCACTGTTGAAGCTGACTGTGCACTGTTTAAAATGTATATTTAGAATTTATGAAAAGTTTTTATATTAACTAATATTTCACAATGACAGGGTGGACATGTTAAGCTTGACAACACGCAACTACAAACACAATATGATGAAAATTAGGAAATTCAAGTGTAGATTCTTACTGTGTGTGTTGCAGATGTTTTAACCTCCACTGAAGAAAGACCAAATGGGGGAGGGGATGTCACTGAGTACATCAGTTGGTTTCTTAAAGGGGCGTTTACCCCATAATGACAGGGTGGACAGCAATTTTAGGGACACATGCAAACTGCTTAATATTATTATGAACATAAAATATAAATAATCAAAATGACTTGTTTTATTAAATAACTTGCTGAGGAGAATAAGTACATTAAAAAAGTATTTTAATTTTATGTAATTTAACCACTTTTTACACCCACTGAATTTAGCTGAGCAGCGTGTGGGACATGCCAAAATCGCACACATCCAATCAAAGAAAATGGTATAAAATCAGAAAAACACATTTCAAGAGACGTATCATTGTTCTTGTATGTGTGTAAGTGTTTGGCCATTTATAATACAACCTCAGAATTTCATTATTTTGCATTATGTTCATGATGACTGAGCGATTCTGATGAGGACACCAAAGGCACTTTATAGTGATATTGACCCATTTATATCAGTTAATTTGGTGCAGCAGAGACTATGATTTGGACTTTTGGTTACTAGTCAAAAGGTATTTAACGTTTTGGAGATGTTATCTGACAGAAGATCCGATCCGAATCTGTTTGGGTGTAAGCCATCAGCACGGTATAGCCTAGGACGCTCCCAAAACAGATTCCAATTATTTACAAAGAGCAGTTTCTGCTCATTGCACCATGACGTTAACCATTCATTTAGCGCGAATAATCTACTAAACTTGTCATGTCCTAGACGGTACGTGGGAAGCGGTCCTGACACAATGATCGTTATATCAGGCGATGTGCTGCGTACCGTATCGATCAGATTCCTGAAGTCTTTCTTCAGAACTTCCGTCTGGCGCAGCCTGATGTCGTTCACTCCCGCGTGCAATACCAAAGTTCCGACGCGCTCGTTATCGTTCAGAATCTCGGGAACGCGAGCAGCGATTTCAGAAACACGAGCACCAGGAAAGCAGTGACTGTGCACCTTATTTTTACCTGATGTAGCATGGACGTGCCGAACAATGGAATCACCGATGATCACAGCATCGCGTTCTGTTTCGCGAAGAGCGGAGAAGCGGTTTTGTGTGGATAACTCGAAAACCGGGAGGGTCGGAGAGGGTCTTGGTCTAGACCTGACTCGCGTCTTCCGCTGCGGAAATATCCAGGCTTCGTGGTGGCGTGTTGGAGCCGGAGTGAACGAGACCATGGCTGATCGCGACCTTGGCGCTCGGAACCGATGCCGAGTAACGCACGGAGTAGACGAGGTCGGAGTCAGCCGGTTAGTAACATTAATCTCTGATTTGTGAGCATCAGCGCGTGATGTTTCAAGAGCTAAACGCCGGTCTCTCAGCTCGGCCTGTCTCACTAAAAGGTCGTGGATCTGTTTCTCAACAGCTTCCAGCTCAGACTGTACCGCGTGCAGCTCAAATGTGTCCTCATGTTCAAGTTGGTCACATGAATTCATTGCGTTGACTAACAGAAATATGCTTGACTAACAGAAATATGCTTGATTTTGAAGGTGACCTGACATTTCTGCCCACAAGCTAGGTCTTTTAAGTGGTCCTCACCTGCACCAAAAGGTAGACTACTTGATTCTGATATATTCGCCATTTTAACAGATGGACAGTAAGTTAGCAACGACACTACCAGTGATGCTATCAATTAATACTAATTTTCTGACAGGCGTCTTAGATATAATCCGTCTTTTAAGTGGTACCGGTGTAGAGTAGACGCACGATAGGTGAAAAATGTTTGTAAGTGAGTGTTGAGAAGAGAAGACGCGTTCAGCCGTGATCCCCGGGAGTAACCTATAAGAGTATCCAGCGTAGAATCACTAACAGGCTTGAGACACGTCTGCTCAACAGTCCGCGTTGTAACTATGAGGTTTGAGCAGTAGTGCTTCTCATAGAGGAAAAGTAGAAAATGTTTGTTGTAAGTAAGTTTAAAGAGTAAAATCAAGAATTATAAATCAAATCGATAGAGCTCCAAAGACAACAACGCGTTCAGACGCGACGCATGCGCATTCGACCAAGTGGATTTCACTCATGTTCAAGTTGGTCACATGAATTCATTGCGTTGACTAACAGAAATATGCTTGATTTTGAAGGTGACCTGACATTTCTGCCCACAAAATTTGGCTGAAATTTTGCTAATGTGACCACATCTTAAAGCCCTAGTGCTATGGTAGTACCTTCAATCACTGTACTGGCAAGATTTTTTGGTAGCACTTTAGTTTAGGGTCCAATTCTCACTATTAACTAGTTGCTTAATAGCGTGCATATTATAAGGATATTGGCTGTTTATTTGTACTTAAAGCATATATTAATGCCTTATACTGGATGCCCATATTCTACATCCCTTAATCCTACCCCATACCTAAACTTAACAACTACCTTACTAACCATTAATAAGCAGTAATTAGGAGTTTGAGGCAAAAGTCGCAGTTCATTGTTAGTTAATAGTGAGAATTGGACCCTAATCTAAGGTGTGACCCATATTTTTAATATACATGTCAAAAAATATGACCTTAATATATAGCTTTTATTTTGAAAATGTTAAAAGTAAAAAAATAAACAAAGACGACATTACAAAGAGGAAAATGACTGACAGATCCTCTAAAATCAGAGTGATCCCAATGTGATCCGCGCAGTGTAATCAGGCAGCGTTTCCACTAATTACTGCAGCGGACCAGTTGCACTCCCAATTACCAGCAGATACGCCAAAGCCTGCGTAGAACAATCAAGCACAGCATACGCTCGACTAAACTGATTCCCCATGCTGTTGTCGGATATCTTCTGCTGCAGTGGGCCTTGATTGGAAACAAATACCTTTCGCTGACCTCCAACGCCGAATGTGGCGGCAAGCAAACAACCGCTGATTCACCCCCAAACCTTTAGCTCTGCGTCCATGTACTCAATCTGCTACTGTGGCTAAATGTAATTAGAGAGCACATTAAACTTTGCCACAGCACTTTCCAACATCGTTTCCGTTCGTTTTGTTGCCTTTATTTGTTTTGCAGAGTGAGGCGTCCCGCAGAGCGTGGAGACAAGCTGCCGTGTTCTTCTCATTACACATTCAGACTGTTTTTGTCACCCAGTCGACTGGTGCCTCCAAACAGCTGTTTTCCCAGGCAGTATAAATAAGCATTTGTTCTGACATGAAGGGGAAAAGAGGGAGAGAGATAGATGGGGTAGAAAAGCCAAGCTCTGAACAGGCAACATCGGGAAAAGGAGAGAGGATACCACGGAGGCTTTGTAGTGGGTAAAATATTCTTATTATAACCTCAATAGCCAAGCAACAGATAACATATTATGCTGTTGACTATTCAGTCAGGATGTTTAGAGGAGATTTGAATACTAACCATGAGCATAAGTGTGGTTTTAGCTATTTTCAGTTGTGATGGGTCCTTCCAACTTATTGCTTGAAGTTGAAGTTGAGCTTGGCAGCTGAAATGTCTCTACACTTCTTCTTATCCAGAAACATATAAATAAATAAATAAATAAATAAATAAATAAATAAATGGAGTCAAGAGCATCACTGAGGGGTAACAGACCTTCACTTCATCAGCATTGTGGGTACCAGTGGTATGGGCGTACAAATGCAATAGCACTTTTATCACATGCCAGTAATGAAGGATTATTATGCCACAGTAACGGCAATCCCAGCAACCCCCATTCATTTATTATCAGCTGCAATTAATTTCTGTTGATATTTCTCATCCATTTCTACCCTTTAACACTAAGTAATGCAACTAAAACTTCTTGGTTATTTAAGATTGTCTGCTTTCCAGGTTGGCAAAGCTGAAGAGGATGACGGGCAGACGAAGAGGATCGAGGAGAATCGGCAACAACAGGCAAGTAATTTACCTCACTAGATACAGACGAGACCAGGCAACACAGGGTATGTTTACACGACTACGGTGTACCAAAAACGTAAAAGTTTTTTCCTTTTTTGCTCTCCCTGTTCAAAAGGATCTGTGAAAACGACTAAAAACGCTGTATTTTTCATGACAGGTCAGGCCGATGTCCCTTTGTAAAGAAACATTACGCGCCTATAGACTGAACACGTAATGTGCATGCGCATGACATCACTGTTTTCACAAATTCGCATTTTTGTTGTTTAGATGGATACGATAATGGTATCGTTTTCAAAAAGTTGCACTTTGAAACTTGTTTTCAAAAGTTTCCCTTTTCAAGCCCCCAAAATGCCATTGTGTAAACGAACGGCATATGAAAATGGTGTCATATAAACGGCCCCTAAGTGTGGGGAAGTGGTGCTTTAGTGTAGTTCTTTTTTTTTTAAATCTCTTTTTGTGTTCTGCAAAAAATACAAATAAAATTAAAAATCATGCAGATTTAGAACGGCATGAGGGTGAGTAAATGGGGGTGAGTAAACTATCTCAGGTAACACACAATCCTTAAGTCTAATGAAATTGTGGAGGGGGTGTTCAGAAATATCTTCCACACTGTGATTCAACAGCAAAGTAATAGCTCTCCAATTAAACATCTTCTCCACTCAGTAGCTCTGAAGTGATCTGCCAATCATCCTGCAGGAACGCATCGCATCCTGTTATCTGCCAGTCACTCGATGCTGAGTTCATGACAGGTGCCTGCAAAACCGCTTTCTTAAAATATGGACCTGCTTTGCTTCAAACCCACAGCTGGAAACGGAACAGAAAGAGCACACATGAACATCCTGGTGGAGTTCCATGCCGTTTATGTAGATTAAGTGCATAATAAATAAGTAAAACTGATAGCTACTTTCAGACATTAGCCTGAGGGGATAAACATCTATTAGCAGATTAAACAAAAATAATAACTGCAAGTCACTCATCTTAAAAAGCAGGAAGTTAAAAGACACCAAGCTAACAGGGGAAAAAGTCATTTCACGTATCTTTTCAAAAACAATTGACAGAATTTTTCATTAAAGAGAAAAGAAACTCAACATTTTTATTATTCAGTGGCTGCTTTTTTTTTTTTTTGGAAAGAAAGTGACGCTTAAAGAGAGACGCTAACCACCCTTGATAATCTGCAGAGCACCCTTAATTGAGAGTAATATTAATCACATATTTATGGCAAGAATAGTCTCAGACAAGAGAACTATTAAAGGGTTAGTTCACCCAAAAATGAAAATTCTGTCATTAATTACTCACCCTCATGTTGTTCCAACCAAACGAAAATACTTTTTGTGCGCAAAAAAAACACACAAAAATAACAACTTTATTCAACTATTTTTTTTCTTCTGTTTGGGCCTCTGAGTTTTTTTTTTTTTTTTTTACAATACAAAAAGTATTCTCGTCACTTGATAAACTAATGGTTGAGCCACTGTAGTCACTTGGACTTTTTTTAAATATTGTCTTTCTGGGCGGCCAGCAAGTTTCAATTACAGAGAAGCCTATGGAGGAGTGAGACAGCTCTCAGATTTAATCAAAATTATATTAATTTGTGTTCCGAAGATGAACAAAAGTCTTATGGGGTTGAGACTACATGAGGGTGAGCAATTTCTGACAGCATTTTCATTTTTGGGTGAACTAACCCTCTAAGGAGTCCTAGCAAGTATGACAAACAGGGAGTTTAAGCACGGTGAGCAGGTAGAAGCTGAAAGTGACAGCTGATCCTCTGGGAGCCATAACTTCGGAGAGTGAGGGCCATAGAGAATACAGGTGTTCGCACACAACTGGGTTGAAGCATACTGGTTGTGAGGAACATATAATGGATTCAGGGTCTGACAGTGAAAGTAGACATAGCGTTCACTTCTGCTTTGAAATCTAGACCAGTTGCCATCAAAGAGATGAGTCACATGTCAAGAATGAAACTGGAGATGAGCTGAAGATTTTACTGTGTAGTCATGAGTACAGCAGCTACAGAGGATACTCAGAAGCTGATGTCCAACCTGCTTCCATCCAGCAGCCAAAAATATTTGGATGTGTAACGCGCGTCGTGGAGAGAGTGCAACCCTCACTCTCAAACAGTGAAATACGGAAATGAGCGTGAAGGGAGTGCACCGTTTCTAGATTTGGACCAGTGACCAGAAGATTAGACTCGCTCAAGGGGAGAAGGAAATGGTGACAACACTGGCTGCGTTAGAAACTGGTAAGATGTATTAAGGAAAATGATTAAAAAAAAAGATAGGTAAAATAAAGCAAACATTTTTTGAAAGTTTTGCCACTAGTACACTTCGCTATAGAACGAGCAGAGCAAAATAGCAGTGTTCGTGCATAGAGCGTATTCTATTTTTTCTTCTCTTCTTTTTAGGATCGCGCCAGCTGCTTCTTTATCTCGCAAGGAGTGTTGCATCGTCTGTGTCCTGGATCCACCCGTTAAGGCGGGGCTAACTTCCCACTCGTCTAATTGGACCAATCTTCATCTTATTAAATTAAATCCCTTTTCTTAATAAGTTTTATGGTTTTAATTGATGTATTTTCTTATTTTCTCTTCACAGATATTAAAATAAAATAACTTTTACATATTCATGAGTGTTAGTCTTTTTTTCCTTTTTCTTACATCAACAGGATTTCTTTAGTGACCTGGGTTACAGATGCATTATGGATTCTGAGTGCAACACATATTACTGTACAAAAGTCAGCACGTTTAAAAAAATAAAATATTAACATAGGAAGTCTCTTATGCTCACTTTTCTTTTTTTTTTAATACAACAGGTGCGGTCAAGAAATATTTCTTATCAGTGTTGTAAGCAGTTGTTTTGACCACAAACTTCTGAACGGTATAGTATATACACGCATCTAAATCAGCAACACTGTAAACAATACTGTAGTGAAATCTGCTATAAGTACCAACGCAAGGACAACAAACAGTGTTCTACTTTTTTGTAATTATTGACAGTCTAAGTCTGGGTTGTCAGAGCTTAAACTTGACTTTCCTGATTCCATTTTACAGCATATGCATTTAAAGGCCAGCTCCCCATGAGCCATAACATCTAGCCAAGCCCCAAACATGGCGTATTGATTTTTCTAATCTGTTTACTCCTCTTCTGCACTTTTGAGTAGACTGCTGGAGAGCCTGGTTTGCCCTGGGGCGTTCAGAGGGGCCCAGCATGTTTCAGCTTTGATCATCGTTCAGCCAGTGAATTAACATATGCAGACTCTCTTCCTCCCTTTGTCGTCAAGCCTACTAATAAATCTATGGCTTCCCTCTGATCAACTACAGGCCATGAATCAATCAACCCACCTCACGTCCTAGCCGTCTCCACAAAGATGGGATCCCTTTGTCTGCTAAAAATGAAAAGAAATCCAAGATGCTGTATTCATGTAAAAAGTAAGGAAATAATATTAAAGGTGCTGTATGTAGATTTTCTACCAAAACGAATCCTTTTTTTATTGCCTGTGTGTGAAGGGGTTGTAATCTCACGTTAAAATTATCCACTTTGTGGGTTTTGCAATTACCTCTGAAAGCAAGTATTCTTATTTTTATGTGAAGGTCCCGGGTCGGATTTACCGCCAGTGACGTCACCTGCATGCGCGCTCCCGAGCCTCTCGCCTCGTCTAGCCTACTGACTTTGCACCAAGGGTGCAGGGATTTGTATTATTTTGAAGTACCCCCGGACGCCGCCATTGGCTAACGGAACCCCACCTGCAGTTAGCATCCCATTGACTCCCATTCATTTTGGCGTCACTTTGACAGCGAATAACTTCACATCTGAGGCGTTTAAAGACTCCATTTGTCCATTATTTATTTCTAAAGAAACACGACAATGTTTAAAATGCTCCATTACCTTGTATCTTACGTTATGGCCCTGTAGAAGTAGTTTTTGTAAAAGTAGGCTAACGATTGCGTCACAGCCACGCGACTCCTGTCGCACAGTAGAGAATTACCGTATGGACAGAAGGAGAAGCTCGCGGGCAATCGGGAGGACGTCGAGGCAAAATGACAAAGTAATTAATCAGAACACCTACAAAAAGTTTCTCCTGCTCCAAGATCATGGACAGCTCCTACTCACGCTCTCCGTCTCTGCGAGTTTCGGAAGGGAATGATTCAAATTGATCTTGGCACAGCTACTAGAAGACAGACGGTTTGCTCACGTCACATCTACGTCGTCGAGCTCAGTTTGAGTCTGCGCAGTACGCTGGACCCCCAGGAAGTAAGATTTTCTAATTGGCTTCACTTTGTCTCCGTTGAATCCAATGGGGTCGCTGTGTCCATTTCTTTTACTGTCTATGCTTTGCACTCAACAGCGACGACACTGCAACTTATGACTTATGCAACTTATGACATGTCTGATAACGCTAAGAAACGACCTGCGCCCAGCAAAACACAGACTCCAACACAAACTCCACATATTGATAAAAAACAAAAACAAAAAAAGTTTTTTTCTGCTGAAGCTCGTAAGGCCAGACGTGAATCGGATGAACTTCGGGTAAAAAACACGGATCAACATCGGCAGGGCATTTGAATAATGGAGAAACCTTATCTACAAACCTAGAATGTATATTTCCAGAAGAAAATGTGAAGTAGTGCTTGCAGTGGCAAAATTCGGCACGGTTGCTAGGGTTCCATACTTATCATGGTACGAGCATGGAGCATTAGTTCAACGTCAAGCTGATAAAAGCAGCCTATTATTTTAACGTTGCAGTGGGAGTTTACCTGAGTTTCCAGCATGTTGTGGGATGCTTCGTGTGTTACGTCCGGTTGCATCTCAGTCTGGCCGGTACCCACAGTGCTCGCTCATAAATTCGAGCATGCGTAAGAGCACGCGCTTGTAAACTTATTGGTTGCAATCTGAAACATCACCGCTAGAGGCCGCTAAAAACTACATACAGCACCTTTAAGTTATGATTGTGCAGGTCTATTCTTGCTTGGCTAGACATTTGATTGATTGGCAAGGAACTGCCATTATAACCTATACTGTATCATATTTGATACACAAGATTCTAAGGCTTTTAAATTATTAACGTGATCAAAACATTGCTGAAAAACCTGTTGTACACAATCTTCTACATGCTTTCTGTCATTGGATTGACAGTTCATACTTTATAATTTGCACGGTTTAACGTGATATATCATATAGCAAATTATACTTTGTTCTCAAATTGTTAATGATAACAACATCAGCATTGCGTGACTACATTTAAAGGCCTTACGATATTTATTCTTGTTTTCGCATGGGCCCGGTTGCAGTCTCTTTTTTTCTGTAGTCTTTTGCATTTTACAACGGGTGAATCTCCAGTTGTCACTGGTGATTGTCGTTTGAGCCTTTCTGGATCTGCCATCAAATTGATAAGTTTAATTATATCAAGTGCTGTGAGAAAAGGCTATAAATCTTCACCTCCAACATCCTCACACGCAATATAGCCGACTAGCCGAGACTCCTTCTTTATGTGCACAGATGTGACGTAATGATGCAAAGACATGCTCGAATTTCGCGCGGAAATCCACCAGTACCACTGGAATTAAAAACATTATTACAAGCTTACCGTTTTGAATCGAGCTAAGGCAAGCAGATAGTTTTGAACACTGGCTGGTTATGTACTTGCTCAAAATTTATTTTGGATCATTTTTAACCTAAAAAAAGTTTTAAATATCATCTAACTAAAACATATTATTGGGAGATAGAAAGACAGCTAATATTTATATGGATTATGTAAGTAGTAAACTATGTATGTAGTCTGCTATACTATTATAAAGATGTCATTGATTTACATAATCTATCAGAATTTAATCTACTTTTTTTGTTCATAAATATCAGCAACACTTGTTTGTTCATTTTGGGCTTCTACATAAAATGAGGTGTTTTTCCTCCTCGGGTTTCATATTCTCCTATATCACATTATGAGCCATAGAAGCCTGATGTATCAAATATGATACTTAAAGGAATAGTTCACTTAAAAATGAAAATTATGTCATCATTTACTCACCCTCAAGTTGTTTCAATGAATTTCTATCTTCTGCTGAACAGTTGATGGGCCCCATTGACTTCCAAAGTATTATTTTTCCTACTATGGAAGTCAATAGGGTCCATCAACTGTCTTCAAAATATCGACATTATTCAGAATATCTTCCTTTGTGTTCAGCAGAAGAAAGAAATTCATACATGTTTGAAATAACTTGAGGTCGAGTAAATGATGACAGAATTTCTTATTTTTAAGTGAACTATTCCTTTAACAAAAACACATATGCAAACTTTTTTTCATAAAAAAATTTAATAAAAAAATGATGTCAGTATTTAAAGGGTTAAACAGGAAGAGACTGTTTTACTAACACATATGTAATGAAAAAAGGCAATTCCTTACAGTACAGTGCCTTGGACTAGCTTCATTTGTCTTGAGAATGAAATAGAACAGAACACCATTTTCTGTTTCACCAGTGGTCGCTGTGCACTCCACCCTTTAAATTCAAACACAAGAGACTATGACCTCCTATATTAGTCTGCGATGGTCAAAAACAGCATTCAGTTTAACAAAAGCAAAAGCTCATCAGGGACTGTAGAGGATGGCCTCATTGGCAGCTGATGGAAGTAGGGCACTAATGTTTCCACCGTGCATTAGCTCTGCTAAATATTTTCTGCCCTCAAAAACCCATAAGCCATTGACTCTATTTGACTGGTACACCTACTAATGAATTAAGTTAGCCAATATAAACTAATACTATCATCCAAAGAGAGGCGAAAATCCAAGTAATTATCCAGGTACAATAATAGATGTTAAGCTTTATTGACAGCATTGGTCGCAGAAAATAATTTCAACCCATCTCTCAGTTTGTTAAAAAATAAATAACTCAGAAATTACATTAGTAACCCATATTCAGAAGCTCATCCACCTAAACAACTATTCTGACCTCAAAAATGGATGATTTAGATTTTTTTTTTAAATAATTACTGAAAACTCTTTTAACAAAAATATGCAATTAATACTTTTGAATCCTTCGAAACACTGGTATGGTTTACTTTCATTGTAAGTGCCTTACTGCAACTGCGATTTATGCTTTTTAAAAACTTTTTTAAACAAATCGAAAATATTGTCTGGTAATCGGCATTATCCCCACAGGTGCTTTTGACACTGCTCCGTTTAATTTGAACATGGAATATTCCTTTAAGATGATTAAATATCATGCAGAGTATTTGCTTTAAATTTCTGGTTCAATATTAAAACTACATCATGCGACTGTTAGATGAGACAACAGAGAAACACATCTTCCGTGAGGCTAAATAAGCAGACATGCTACACATTGCACATCTAATGGGCAGAAAACTGCAGTGAACTAAGTCCATAAACAATCCTGTGTGAGCAGCAAGGAGTACAGCGACCTTTGAGTTAGGAGTTGAGGCCCTATTAAAACAGAGCCCAGCTTACTGGCAGGACGCGCATCCCCTAACCGTGGAAAAGCAATCTCGCAGCAACTGCTAGGCAATCAGCGGTGCACTGCGCGGGGTTGAGACAGCAATGACCTGCTGATTCCACAACAGCAGAGGTGAACCAGCCTCAACACACTGATGAGCGCTGCACAAACATCAAACAGGCACAGAGGACCTCCCTACGACCTGCTTCGGCAGCCCCGTCTGACGCCCGTGCCTTTTATTTGGGCTGATAGTGGAGGATGGATTGGCAAATATCGATCACGGCAGTGTCCGTAAAACTCTCCTTTCAGATTTGAGAGGTGATTATGGTTGGAACCAGCTGATGCCGCTGTGTGACTGTCTGGGTGAGTGTGTGTGGTGGGTGATTGTGATCAAACTAAGAATCCAAACATAGCACAATCTCATCATTTGTGAACTGCTCTTACCCTTTAGATCAGTGTTTCCCAGTGTTTTTTGCCTAACGTCCACTCCACAGCCCCATTAGTAGGGCTCAAGTACTCCTTCACTCACACAAAACACTAACATTTTTAAAAGGAATTAAAATTCTGCCATAATTTATTCTTCCCTTCATGTTGTTCCAAACCTGCTTGGCTTGCTTTCTTCAACGGAACACAAATAAATAATACATTGAGTTTTTTTGTCCATACAGCTTAAGTCAATGAGATCCAGTGTTGTTGTAGACACCATAGATGACTTAAATTGTATTAAAAAAACAAAAACATTCTTCAAAATACCTTCTTTTGGGCTCTGCAATAGAACAAGTCATATAGGTTTGAAACAACATGAGGGTGAGTAAATAATAATAATCGTTTGAATTCTATGACAATATAGGAAACTCCACATCACAACTACAACAATAATGACATAGAGGAATAATTGCGTTGGAATCACTTTTCCAGCTTATGAACAATAAACACTAACAGCCAATTACAATCCATCCTGCTTCAAAGAGCTCGATCATTTAAAGTGACAGATGACTGCAATTCCCACTTACTGTATAATAAACAGAATGTTATTATGTGTTGGTGTGAATGTTATATAGTTATCAGTTATTGTTAACTATAGGCTTTACTTTAAGACATAATTTTACATTTTTAGGGGGTGAAACTTATTTGAATTTAATAATCATAGAAGTTTAACAAGTATTAAAGATCACCTACATGTGATATACACTGCCAATTGAGCTAAACTCAAAACTTTTGAGTCTTTTCATTCTGTCCACCAACCATCAAACCCAAACAGGATTCTGGGATATAACAGACAGCAGAGGCATGTTGCAGTTGAATGAGAACATTGGATTCGGACGTGTCTTGATGCCTACCTCCGTTTGCTGCATTTTTCAGCTCTCAAATTGAAAGCACCCCCTTGAACGTTCACAAATGCACGTTCCTCTGGTTGAGTCTCGATGATGGGCATCCTGAGTAAAAACAAAGATAAAAAAGGTGAGAAAAACACTGACAATACAGGACCACAAATGCAATAAAACACATTCTCTAAATTCCAACAGATATTGGTGTAACAGATAACATCGCCTCCATTTCCAGCACGTCTCTTTGTCGGAATGGAGACTCCATAAGGAACAGTGCCAGTGGACTCCAGACGGGCACTCTCTCCCCCCTTGTGTTTGCAATAGGAAAGGAGTGTTATTAATTAAGGATACGAAGCAGATTTTGACAAGGGTTCCCGAGTGGCAAGCGGTGTGGATTCTTGGCGTTGACCTGGCCCAGCGGGGGTAGCAGGCGCTTTTGAGGAAGGGGGTTGGAGGAGGGTTGTGCTGGCTCCATGCTGGCAGCCAGGCCTTCCACGTCTGCGTTGGTGCTTTGAAGTGTCACCTTGAGAGAAGAGCCAGTGGCCGGGTAGTGGAGGGAGCAGGAGCAATGAAAGGAGTGGCACCGCTTGCGTTGCCAGACACGGCGCTTTTAATATTACATGGGCTCCCGTCCATCTCTCTACACATGCTGGATATTGCTTCTACTTGATTTATTCAGAAAGTGGATCTTTCTCTGCTCCTTTTCATGCTGTGGTTCAAGTTAACACCTGTGCAGGTTTTAGCCAGGCTTCTGCACTTGAGTATGGTGTCAGGTTATCTGTAACTTTCAATGAAAAGACATAAAGTGTCCGTCACAGCAATGCTTTAACAGCAAATTGAATGGTTCAATTAAGATGGGCTGGCGGGTCACATCAAGCAGTGACATATCCTACTTAAAAAAAAAGTCACTGTATGTAAAAGATAATGCTTATTACACAGCTACTCATCAAATACATAAACACGTGGACAATAAATTATGATTTGAGTTTGAGTTATTTTATTGGCTAACCTTACCTGGATATTACCTTTTAAGCTCTCTCAGAACTAAAAAAGGTCAGTGACATGTAGCCTACTAAACATTCGACCTATCAACAAAATAAACACTGCTGATATTAATACTTAAGTCCTCTGAATTAATGTTCACTAAAATCGATAACAGACGCAAGATTACGCTGGGACTGTTTTTATAAACCAAGTGAGAGCGAGTAGAGTGGGGTGTAGCTCTGGTTGCCGCCATTGCAAAGTTGAATGACGCGATTGACCAATCAGATTCGAGTATTCCAGAAAGCCGCGTAAAGGTGCAGTTCAAAAAGAAACAAAAAACAACTCCTAGACCTTATTCACTGCAGCGCCATTTTGGTTTTAAGGGGAATGAAAGCGAGGCTATACACATCTCTGTATACTGTTATTTAATGTGTTTTGGGATTTTTCTGACGAAACACTACAAAAATATCTTTCCAAGAAATTTCAGTGGACCAAAAAATAATAATAATAAAAAAAAAAAAAAAAAAAAAAAAAAAATATATATATATATATATATATATATATATAAGCTGTGGAAAATTATAAGTCAAATAGGAGTTTTACACCTATCGCTTTTTACAACGAATGTCATTGAAAACACGGCAAGCAAATCTCAGCCTTTCATAAATGGCGCTGCTCTGAATAAGGTAGGCTATAATGTCAATATTATAGTGTCTATTATGTGAAGCACCAAAAAAATCCAACCAGATGTGTGTTGGTCCGCTTAGGCTAGCCTACTTGTAGATTCCTATGAAAAGATAGGATTTCGCCTGTAACAAAATAGCCTAGGCTACTTAAAATATAAAAAGTCAGCTTAGAAAACTCTGTCCACATTTGACATTAAAAACGGTGATTGTGGACAGTGGCTGCAAAAAAATATATAGAATTGCTGGTGCAGCCTATCTGAAACAGGAGAAAGGTATTTTGAAAAGATTTTTTTTACAGCGTTCCCAGATCATAAATAGCAGTTTTTACTCCCCTGATTAGTTATGACATCCGCAGCCTTTTATCTCTCCCTCCATCTTGCTTTTTAAACCAGATTAACCCAAATGGGCATCCTTTAATGGCCCCTTTTTTAGAAAAGCCGAAAGAGGATGATAATTAAAATAATTAAACCACTGGGATTGGCTCGCATCCCTTGTTCTCTCTCTCTCTCTTTCCCCTTTTGCTCTTTTCCTTTCTTCTCTCCTTTTTAAGTTTTGAGTCTACTTGGCTAACAGATTTCAGTGAGGAAAGCACAAACCACCCTCAGTTAATTGAATTTACTCTCATCTCAAAGGTCTAACTAGGCAAGCTTTTCCCCCCTCCTGTGAAACCGGGTGTAGAGGTGAGTGTGTATGTGTGTGTGTCAGCTGTATAAATCTGATTGCAGGGGTGGGCTCATGGATAAACGCTCATATTCATTCTATTTCTGTGCACTTTGCGTTTAGCTAAACATAAAGCAAAAAGTATCCTCTTTAACGATTATTTATTCATGGACTTTTAAGCTATTAATGAGGACAAATGAAGTCGTTTTTAGGAGTGTCAGTATGAAATATGCTTACCAAAATGATCTTGTTTTGCATTTCTGCTTCAGCGTGAGTCCATGTGGAATAAACAAAAACATTTAAATATAACCGGGATTTTAGGATGCATGATGCAGCATTAAAATAATGTTATGAATTTTTAATCACACGACGCAGTTGCTGGAGGGGGTGGGGGTGGTGGGGTGCTAATGTTATGCTGCAAATAATAATTATTAATCGTGTTAATTGTAATTAGTTTTGCCTTAACTGGGCTTCTAATTACATCCAAGACCTAGATACAATACTGAAAGTATTTCACACATTTTCACAGTTGGATACAGTTATACTTTAATTAGGGTATAACTTTCAAATGCATGAAAAAAATAATAAAGATGAGCCCTTGATACCAGGAATCTACATCACTTTCAAGAGAAAACGGAGAAATAATGAAATAAAAATAAGACTCTTTATAGCCCAATCATGACTGCATGGCACTGCTTTAACTCCAACGGCTTGCCTCCTCCTGTGTCCTGACAATTTCACTGGGTTGCATTTCAAGTTGGCAAAGAGCGAAGAGAAAAATCCCTTTGCTGTGAATACTTAAGATTTATACTTAAAATTTCATACAATCTTTGAAAACATTGAGGAGCAATTTCATATTTGCACTGACATCTAATTTCTCAAGTAGATTCTGAAATCACAAATTGGTATGGATTCCCTCTGCGTCCAATTATTCTGCATCAGTTTCCCTGACCCCTCAGAGTACTGCTAAATTAAACATAAGGTTTTTTTTTTTTTTTTTTGACTCAGTCATGAAATAGTCCTACATATGCACACGTTTGATAAACTAATCTTACTTTCTCAGTTGTAGTAGCTCTCGTCGTGTTTCACTCTGCCACTGAATTTAAACAAGGCGCCCAGAGAGGGAATAATTGCACCATATGTGCCATATGTTTAGGTCACTGTAAGCTGTTTGAACTCCATTTGCTTCACAAAAATCTGGCTTAATAGATGAAAATTACTGTTTTTGTAAGTAAACAGGCCTAACTTAAATAATAATAATCATATTAAAATGGTGGGGAAAACTGGATTAGTAAACTGGATGTTCATACTCAAACCACTTTAAAACCAGCCAACTGATGAGACGAGGAGGACCAGCAAAGACTAGCAAGCTAGTGTCAAGACCAGGGCATCTACTAAATCTTACAGAACTGTATGTTTTTCGTAGGGAAGGGCAAAAAGTTGCATGCAATCTATCGTTTGACCTCAAACGAACACGCATGCTAATAATCTGCAGATATGCTTGCCTTGAGCCATAACGCTCAATATCGTTTCGACTGCACCTGTTGACTGATAGTTGATAATCAAGAGCAACAGTGCCCTCTAGTCGTCGATCACGTGAAGAACTTCTTTGTGGATAAATATTGCTGATGATTATCTGCTTACTTTTAAGAAGCATTTCATTAGTCATAGCACGTAAAAAACAAAAACAAAAAAAACATTTTTGTCAGTTTGTAAAACTGTTTTATCAGCGTTTTTGCCAATAATAAAAATATATATTTTAAATGCCTTCAATTAGGAGAAAAAAAAAGTTGCTATGATCCTAAACATTATTTGGAACTTAAATATAGTTCCATACAGAACTATTGAACTACGTTGTTCAAAACAAATATGTCTTTCACCTGTGGAACACAAAAGGAGAAATTTGAATAAAATGTCTTTCAATACAAAGTCGCGACTAAAGATAACAAAACTAAAGACAGACACAAAAAGACACCATAAAAGTGGTTCAACTCCTGTATGGTGTTCCAAGTCTTCTAAAGTATTGTTTATTAGGTTTTAAATTATAATGCATTCAATTATGGCTAATTAAACATTAATTCAAAGTCGTATGCAAACATCTCTTCACCAGGTGCTCAATCAAAAGAAAACAGAGTTGAAATGTAAGTCTATTTCTTCCGGTTGCAAACGTCGTAATTTTTTTAATCAGCTTCAAATCATTAAAGGCAACAGCCAATGAAGTGATGTTTTCTTCCCAGCATAGCTTGTAGGCCTAAAATTGCATTACATTCCCATTCCAGACATCAAAGCGAAATTAATCGAGGAGGAAAATAATCAAGACAACACCAAATCTGTAGTGCAAAACATTGAAGACGATTTTATTTTTGTCATTCACAGTTAACACAAGCAACTGCTTTAAGAACCTTTTCCAACCGACCCTTCCTTCCCTCCCACAACAAACCGCCAGAACCTTCATCTCCAGCAAAGGAGCTAATATTCAAACGTTCCTTTCATTTCGCGCTGATTGTACCTGGTATCTTAAGTCATAGTTCCTGCTGTTGGCATTAAAAGAGGATTGTTGTACATGCTCTAGATAGCAAGGCAGAAGGAACAGCAGAGACTTCAAGGGGACAACAGGATTTGGGAACAATTTGAGTATGACTTATCACATCTGCAATTCGTATATGACACTTGACTAGCAACGTAGCCATTTTGTGGAAATTCCGAGATATTTTACACTGTTTACTTGGCATCATATAGCTCTCATCGCTACAGTCCACATACTTCCAGCTCGACAAAAGTCTTGTATTTACCCCCTCAAACTGATATGTGGTAGTATAAGAAATGATGTGCTCGAATAATACAACAAAAACCAGTACATTTAAGCCCTACAAAATACTGTCATTGTCTTATTGAGTATTTGGCACTCAGGAAGCAAATTTAGTAATAATATACTTGAACATCTGCAGTGCGCTAAAGTGAGAGGGAAAAAAGACAGATCATCCATACTATTTTCAGTTACCGAGCGAATATGATGACTAAAGGTTAGTATCGTCAAAGCAAATTACTTTTATTTAATAGTAGGATAAGGCTTCAAAATGGCCATCTAGATTTTAATTATGATGTTTATAGAGATTACAGAAGGATAAGATTCCTAGGTTTGACTAGTAATCTATGGCTGTTGTTCAATGCAATATAACTTTTAAAAGCACTGGTGCGTGACTGGTAATACTTGAAAAGCTAAAAAGGAGGATAGGACAAAAAATAAATAATTAAAAAAATATAAAAACATGTCGAACCTTCCTCTCATTTGGCTGTATCATTTCTTGTATCCAGATTTTTTCTGTAATGAATAACAACTGACAGTGCAATTTAACCCAGAATCAAGTCTGGGATACAGGCCATCATGTTCCACACACACACACACACACACACACACACACACACACACACACACACACACACACACACACACACACACACACACACACACACACACACACACACACACACACACACACACACACACACACACACACACACACACACACACACACACACACACACACACACACACACACACACACACACACACACACACACACACACACACACACACACACACACACACACACAGACAGACAGACATCACACATACACAGAAACATAGTAAAGATCAACATGACTTGAGCTTGACATGTCTAAAAGGTAACACCTGATGGGTTTTAAAGAAATGCTGACTCCTGCTTGGCACAAGACGACCGTCCAACCCACTGACCGCCCCGCCTCCTGGCATCCAAACACACACTTCAGCTCTGTGCGGGTGAGCTGTGAGGGGGTGTAAGCATTGTACCATTACTAAAAATGTATCAACTTATATTGCTTCTCACAGCCTAAATGCAAAGCTTTCACATGCTGCAAGAATTACTTGGATAAAGGGAGCGGATAAATTAGCAAAAAAAGAAAAAATAAGAGAAGCAGCGGTGACATTTCTGGTGAACAACGCAGTGGGGTAACTAAAAGACATTGTGTGACCACCTCTACACACGCTGTTTTAGTCCATGCTTTCCAATTATCTAATCTTGGTGAGGGTTTTACTGATTTATTGACTCCAAATCCTGTTGTCGGCTTGTGGAAATGTGACAGATAACACTGAAAATTGAAAGAGTCTTGCCTTATGCTCTAATAATCTAAATTCGCACATCTCCACCTCCCTCTTTTTCACCATTTCCCCATAACTTTAGCTGTGCTCCTGATGACTTTCGTTATAGTCCATGATCCTTAACGGTTGCTGCCTGGGCCTCTCTGGGCAGCGTGAGCCATACGTGTTTTGGTTTTTGGCTCTCTGAGCATCAGGTTGGCTTTCTTTAGCAGATGTGATGAGCGTGAAGCTCTGCGCAGCAGTGGAGATGGGCGTACTCTTTGTTGTCGGCTCCACGCAGAGCTCAGTCTTCAGGCCCTGCGATAGGCCAGTGAGACGCGGAGGCGGGGCTTCATCCTCGTCACACTGGCTCTCGCTTTTGTTCCGGAACAGCTCTCTTGCCCGCATACCCAGAAAGCTCTTGGCGCTGGGGTAGGAGCCTACGGTGACCGGGGTGTCAGAAGGGACCATGGGTCCTGGGGGTCCCAGCGGGGAATGAGGACGATGAGGGGGCGGTTCCACTAGGACAGGTGGGGGAGTGTCTCGATTGCCGTTTACAGAGTTGGCCGGGGAAGGGCTGGCCTTGGGCTGCCCTGGAGATAAAGTGCTGCCATTGCCACGCGGAGACTGAGATGACTTGCCGTCCTCTTTGGTGGCTGTTTTTACTGCGCCGTCCACCACTATGACACTGTGACACCAGAAACAACCAGAAAAAAATGTCACAATCTTAAGATTTTTACGCAACATTGAGATTGGGGGTTTGGGGGAGATGGGCCTCCAAAAATGCCAGAAAATGCACAATAATCAAGTAACCCACAAACAGACCCATTAATTAACATGACACAAAAACAGGAAACAAATTGGTGTCATATTACCTTTTTCATACAGTAATAAAGGCAAGTTCTTTGGAAAGAGAATTATTAGATATGCAAGATATACAGTAGCGTACCGTGGGGTTTCAGTCAGGGCCTTCAGTAACGATCTAACCCCCCCAACCCCCCCAATGCAAAATACAATCATGCACTGTATGCACTGCGTAACATCAACGACGAGACAGCTGATCTCAGCGCACACGCACACCACTGTAGCCTACATTATAAAAGCTGAGCTGAAACATCTCGCGCACGGATGTACCTAATACAAATAAATAAAATATCTCCGGTTAACTAGCAGGACATTCATTTTCGTTTATTGAATAAGATGCATTCTAGCGCTGAAATGTGTTGTTCAAGCTGAGTGCTCGTTGCCGCTGTTATCTGTGGCGCGGATACAGTGTTCTCTTGTGGCTCGCGCACAGTTTTCATTCAGATGCGCGCTTCAATCTATCGCCGTTGCGGAGACTTTCTATTCGTTTAAATCTTACAAAACAAAATGCACACAAACGCCCTTGCTTGATATACAACCACTGATGAACATATTCGGTAAAATAAAAATAAAAAACTATACGTGTGTGGATTCGAACCCAGAACCTCTGACACGCTTGGCAAAAGTTCTACCACTAGACCATCGCAGTACACGATAGTTATGTAAGTATCAATGCATGTAGTCACGTGGAAATTCTCGGTACTAACAATATTAGTAGATCTAGAATGACAAATATACCCAAAATGACCCAATGTACTAATGAAATTGATTTCTGGACATCGTAATGTTATTTTTCCTGAAAATTGTTATTGTACACAAACATGTATTGTATCTGCCCACCAATGTCGATGACATCAGCGCGGGCTAGCCGTCGACACATCGCTGGGCCTCTGGGGCGTTCTGTCATACGCATCACAATTTGATTGGCTGATAAAACACGTCAGTCAAAGTTATGATCAAATGGAAAACGGCAGCTTCAACGGAAGGCTAGCTATACTACTAGTGCTGGTCCACGGAGCTGCGTTTAGATGACATGTAAAATCCAGCTCAGACTCACAAAAAATAACCATATTCTTTCTGGAAATATAATTGTAACGTACTGATAGACAGTAATTTAATTTAGACATGTTCAGACACACATAAATTTAATTATAGAAAAAATATCTATTTTTCTATTTTGACAGGGCCAGCAGAGAAGGCCCTGCTGGCTCTGACGGCACACCACTGAAGATATAACTATAACATAAAAATAAAATTAATATAGGGTGAAAAATACTGAAAAATTACCTAGCCATTCCCCATATATCATGCACATGATTTGTGGATTAATTGCAAAGTTTAAACATCATAGAGTGAAAGTTTTGTATTGCCAATCTACACATTCAAACGATTTTAAACCATTTAAGCGCAAAAGGCGGCCTCAATTCGGAACATGCACAATGTCATAGCGAACACCGAATTGATTCCTCTTTCGTGTCTTCTTGCGCTTGAACGGACATACACACACAAAATGATGTCAAAATACTCAAAATAGTCTCAGCAAGAATTCTCTAAAACCCGGGACACACCAAGCCAACGATCAGCTGTCGGGTAACGTCAGGCCGTTTTCGACGTTTTTTTTTTTTTGTGTTCCGCACCTTTGGCTCTAGTCGGACGCCGTCTGTTTTTTTTTGGGGCCGATTCATCACGCCGTCGGTGAGAGAGAGAACTCTGGCTGTTCAGCTTAGTGAATGAGTCAGTGCATGAGAATAATAGAAAAACAGCAAGCAAAGAAGTCAAAACGGTACAGTAGAAGGCTGTTATAATTTTACTTCATCTTACCCGAGTGTTCCTTGGCGAATATTTTAATATTAACATGAGTGGAGTGGAATAAAGAAAGTGATCAGCAGTATTGATATTCAAAACGGTAAGCACGCACTGCTTTGTTTACGGTTTGTGTATCTGCAGCGTCGGTTTCCGTTTTTGAATGGCGAATATATCTGCAGAAATAGACAGTTGTCTCATTTGTTATTTTACATTTCTGTACATGGATATTCCTGTTAGACTTTACTTTATTTGTAACTTTATTCTATTGCATTTATCTATGCTTGTAATTAGAGTATTTGTTCTTATTTTATTACTGACTGTTCACTTGTCTTTTATTAGTTAGGCTAGTAGTTTTAGCTGTGGTATCAAAGTACTTAAAGGAGAACTCCGGTCAATTTTAACATTGTGCTCATTTTTTTGTACATTTGGAGTGCTGTCAATACAGAGAACAACGACAAAAATCGGTGTTGCCTACACCGAGTTATTTTATTTTTAAAATTTGCACCCTGTTGACTTCAATGGGGCAATATTTAAACCTGCTTTTAGCCTCTTAACATCCTTGATGTGTCATTACAAGTGCACAGGTCATGTGAGTGATTCCTTCAGAGTGAACACGAGTGAATCTGACTGCAGTAGATGTGAAAGATATGTATAAAAATGATGTTATTTAAGCCAGCGCAAATACCTGTGTTTACATCCTGTTTTCGGTTGAAGTCCAAAGTAGTCGATTGCCGAGTTCACGCGCATAGGTTTAGTTACCTATGATCACGCGCGTGAACTCGGCAAATCGACTCTGAAGGAATCACTCACATTTTCTGTGCACTTGTAATGACACATCAAGGATGTTAAGAGGCTAAAAGCAGGTTTAAACATTGCCCCGTTGAAGTCAACAGGGTGCAAATTTTAAAAAGAGGATAACATGGTGTAGGCAACACCGATTTTTGACGTTGTTCTCTGTACTGACAGCACTCCAAATGTACAAAAAAATGAGCTCAATGTTAAAATTGACCGGAGTTCTCCTTTAAGTGTGCTTTTAATAATGAATAGAAAGCAGTTACGTTTGCCAACAATTTTTTGCCAATGGCATATAATAAAATCATACAAACACAGAAGTAGTAGTAGGTTGGGCTGGACAAAATGCAACATACCTGCTTATATTTGATTTATACTATAGTTTTCAGTCCTACCTGGGCTCGGTGGAACTGCGGGGCTCAGTGGCGCCCTCTGCCGGTAAGGCTAAAGCAGTGGCAGAGGAGTCTTCTGTTTCCAGCCTGCTGTAAAGCTGCAAAAGCTCAGTCTGCAGAGCCAGAGTTACCCGCCTCTGTGCCTGATATCTGCTCTCAGAGGCCTGCAGTTCCCCTCTAAGCCAAGGCGAATAAGAACAGTTGTCAGACATTGTAAAATGATGAAATTAAACAAGAAAGCATATCATATACAACACGGAGAGGGAGTTTTCAAGAGTTAATAATGTAAAGATAAGGTCTTTGTATGGTATAAACAGCCTTCAGATCATACTTGGCCTGAGCCTTGACATCTTCAAGAAACTTCTTTTGTTCTGCGATCAGGTGCTCTTTCTTCGAGATTTGAGTCTCCAGCTCCGCCACTCTCTGCTGAGCAGCGTCCAGCTTTTGGCTCTGAAGTAACAGATTCTGCTTAAGACGCTCTGTCTCCTTCCCCCAGGACATCTGCAGCATCTGCACCTCCTACAGGAGAGAGGTGGAGGAAGACAGAGAATATAACGTAAATCTGATTTATGGCAAAGATGAAAGAGATGCTGGGTATTTTGTTCTTTTGACTTGTACCTTGCTAGTATCCGGTCCAGCCTGATGCAGCTCCTGAACACACAGTTTATGAGCTTCTCCCAACAGCAACAGCTGCTTATTCAGAAAACTCAACTGCTGTTGAATACTTTCACTTGACGACAACTAAAAAAAAAACAATGATAGGGGAAGATAATGATGATAATGACACAATCACACCATATTCAAAATATTAAAGGAACAGTTAAAAATCACCATTTACAACAGGAAATACACTTAAACTGTCTCTTTTTGAGCTCAAGAGACAAGGGGTGATTAATTTTACCTTGACAGTGAGCTGGTTCAGCAGGTGTCCCGTGTGGCACACCTTGTTATTCGCCTTCTGAAGCTCCGCCTCCATCTCACCTATTCGCTTCTGGCATTCTTGTAACTTACTCTGAGTGGAGCATCACAGATGCATTGTAAATCATCATCCTGTTTCTAAACTTATTTTTTATCATTAAGGTAGGATACATTAAATTGCTTTATAAGAAATGTCTCTTGAGCAGCAAATTTGTATATTCGCATGATTTCTGAAGGATCATGGGACACTGAAGCTGGAGTAATGGCTTCTGAAAATTCAGCTTTGCCATGACATGAATAAATTAAATTTAAACTAATAAACTAGAAAAAAAAAATCACAATATTACTGTTTACTGCATTTTTGATCAAATAAATGCAGCCTTGATGAGCATAAAAGATTTCTTTCAAAAATATACAAAAAAATATTACTATGTGTGAGTCAATAAGAGAAGTGTTTAAAGCACCTGTAACTCTTGGTTTTTGGTGTAGTAGTCATCCCTGGCCTGCTGTAGTTGGCGAATCTGGCTGTGCAGGCGTGTAACTACAGTCTCTCGGTCGTCCCAGAGCTGCCGGTATCTCTGTTGCTCCACCTGCAGACTTTCTCTCAGAGACAAGATATCCACACTCTGCAGGTTCAGCTGGTCCTTCTGTTGAAACAAACATAGATTTACAAATCAACTGCATTAGTCTCTGCCACCCTCTAGTGGTCAACAAAGGTGAATGTCTGGTGCCACTAAACTAGCGTTGCGAAAAAGAGAACTATTTACAGTTCACTATTTTAAATCTAGCGGCATTAATTCTAACCGATGACTTAAACCGAACGCTTTTCGAAAGGTCATGAAATTGTGTTAAGTTACCATGGCGCTGTTCTGCTCCTCGAGCGCAGTAGCATTGATGATGCGCCGAAGCAGACGTCGGTTACGTACAGCATGCTGCTCTCGCTTGTAGCGCTCGTACAGGAGCTGGTTGTGGAGCAGCAGAAGCTGACTGCGCAGTGTCTGCAGCTCGTCCAGAGGAGCAGAACCTGTGCATGAGAAAGAAAGATTATTCAGATTTAAGCATTAAAGTAATTGCAAAAAGCATCTTTCTCCATTGAAGGTCATTTAAAAGTAGCTCTTTTCAAGCATCATATAAATCAAAAATATTGAATTTAAACACTAAATATTAAAATAGATGTTTTGCCAGTGCCCTTTTTTTGGACAGGGTTCTTATATAATCAAAAACATCCTTCAAAAAAAAAAGGTTTCAGTTACTAACACCATTAAATATAGGTATAGGATAGGTTAAAGATAGGTATATTTGTCACCCATTAATAATTTATTACACAACTAAAAGTGTCCGATAATAGGGGTGTTACTGAAATAAAGTGTGCATTAATCAGCTTGTCACATGATAATAAAGATGGCCGCCACCATACGGGGTCCACCCTGAGCAGATGAAAATAGTATTTTTCTATGGCACATTTAAGTATAAGTGTACATGCAAGTGTACATTTTAAATATGTCTAAAGCATGATTCGTAACTTTAGGTATAAATTGTTATTTTAAATGTACAAATTACTTAGTTTACTCAAAAATGTAATTTAGTCAAGTCTCTCTTTCTTTTGTGGAACAAAATATCTTTTTTTTTTTTTTACAATGAAATTTAATTGGGTCCAAAACGATTGAATTACCATTGCTCTTCAAACTTTTGAAGCCATGAGGGTGTGTAAATGATGGCAGAATGTTCATTTTCAGTTGTACTACACCTTTAATACTCATTTAAATTTTTATCCCCGGCTGAAAACACAGAATTATTTCTCTGTACTCTGAAAGAACCACTTTTCCACAAGTAGCTGAATGTGTGCTCATGCAATGGTTGTTTACCTCCAAAGTGTGTCCAGTCAGCTGACTTGCTTGGCAGGGGCAATCTGAGAGTGATTGCGGAAATGTTGGAAGAAAAGAGGGGAAAAAACACAGGGAATCAACAAGGTCAGTGGCAATGTGAAAATAATTTCGGACGCACTGCTTTTCTGGCAGAGCAAGCCTTTTCTCACAGAACCCTCTCTGACCAGAGCCAAAACACCTCAATTATGTGTTTTCGGATATGGCCTGTACAGGCCAGGAAGAGAGAGAGACAGAAAGAGCTCTGATTGTTTTTGGTTAACACAGGCTCTGCTGTTGCACTGTGGACTGATTTGCGTGGCAGTGGATGTGACACAGGACAAAGCAGACAGTTGTTTCAGTGTGATAGCGAGTTAATGGGCAAATCTGTAACTAGTCTGATCCAGTTCTTCTTAAAGAGCCCCTTTAGCAAGTCTTACAGATTGGAAAATAAACTAGATTGTTTTACATTTTCTAAAGAAAACGAGTTATTCATCATGAGGAGGGTGTTCTAAAAGATTGTTAGCATGTTATACAAATGTTAGGGTGTTCTGGGTTGTTGTTGTTAGCATGTTGCTACATGGCTGTTAAGATGTTCAAGGTGGATGTTTAAGTGGAGTCGAAAATATCGTAAATCCAAGAGTCCCAAGCACATGAATGACCAAGCAAACTCTGAAATCTGAATCAGTGTTACTCAACTCCAGAATTTTACAGTCAATTTGAGACATCGTAAAAACACTGATCTATAATATAGAAATGGCAGATGAGAACAAAACTTGAACTGAATTGAGCTGGATGATGACACTCTTGTCTCTGTAGAGCTTCTTTATAGCTGAACTGAACTCGTTTCCAAAATCGACAGTTATCAGGGCTCCAGACTGCGCCTAAAACGGTCGACCAAAAATATTCATTTGCGAGTGATATTTTTGTTGAGATCAAATACGTGCGAGAGAGAGCGACAGAGACTATAAAAGTTACTCAGTCAATAGTAACCTAATAAAAATCATTTAGTTCAGTTAGAGAACAGACACTATAATTAAAAGCTGAATAACACCACTGTTGCCTTCTGTAGAGTTGCTAATAGCTGAATTGAACTCGTTTCATTATTGATGAACTTTCATTGAAGTCATTGAACTGACTCAACACTGAACTGACTTGCGCTAAATGAGGACACTATTGCCTTTTTTTGGAGTTGCTTTACTGAAGAATTTGAATTCGTCTTATAAGTCTGCATCATTGATTCTGTTATTTTCCTGTTTATTACTGTGAAGCTGCTTTGAAACAATCTGTACTGTATAAAACATATATAAATATAGCTGATAAGACTTGACTTAATAACAAATGCCAATGACTTGGAGGTACGAACTTGCCAGGACCACTTGAAAGTCCCTCTCCAAATAGGCCTTGATTGGCTTTGATTTTGTCATTTTGCGTATTTTGGTGGAATAATGGAAAGTCTGGTTAGGGTTCACAAGTGTCTCAAGGACACAACAGAGACAACCCATTGATCATACATTTGAACATTGATTTGAACTTGCACACTTTTGATAACAAACCAAGATCTTTAACCCCACATGAGCACAAGCTTGAATCATTGCGAACCATGAAAGCAAAAGGGCTTACCTCTTTAGCACTTTGTCATGGGCGTCACCGCCCTGCTGCACGAGGCGATCCAGCACCTCCAGGGGGGAGGCAGACACAACCCCCTCCACACCCTCCTCCTCCCCTTGCTTGCTCACATCACCTCTCTGGAACCTCTCAAAGGAAACTCGCTGCACAATCTCTGAGGTCTTCCTCCTTACGAAGAGAGAGGCTGCCCGAGGCAGGGCCATGTCAAACAGAGCCTCGTACGGCAGGGGTGGCGGTTTGCACGGGCTAGGGGAGCAGAGGCCGTATTTCAGGGCCTCGTCCTCTGGTGCGGAAGAGCTCCGATGGAGTTTGCTGTGCGTTGGGTGTTCGATGGGCATGAACACTGGCTGGAAAGACCAGGGCTGCTCCTGGGACGGGCCTCTACTCACTCTTCCTCTGTCCCCGGGTGTGATCTCAGTCTTGTCAGGTGTTGAGATGGCGTTGTGAGGGTCTCTAATCAAGCCGCAGAGGATAGAAGAGGGCAGGGGTTTCTCTTGCGTGCCGGTCAGGGTCTCCGTGGTGTTGAAGAACGGAGAGTCAAAGCCACGAAGGCCGGCTAAATCTTGCTTCTCCTCGGTTAACTTCAGAAGCTCCTCTGTGATGGCAGCTGACAGGATGGGAGACATAAAATGATTGGTGTTTTTATGGATTAGTTTGTCTGTTGGGAAAGGACACAACTGTGGAAGTCTGAGTGTGAAAGAAACACTAGTTCATACCATCCTCCCGCTCTTTCTCGATCCTCATTTGTTCTTGCTCCTTCATGTACACGGAGAGCTCGGTCAGGGTCATAGGCATGTTCTCACCTCTGCCATCTGGGGTCAGATAAAAGACTTGGTCCTAATAATGACACATCTAAAGGCCCATTCACAACAAGAATGATAACTATAACAATAACTATATTAGCATCCACACTATTTTATCTCCATAAAGTTGGGTGGATTCTGATTGGCTGTCAATCAGCTGGAAAAAAAAAATTCTGAAAGTGTTTCCAACAATCCTTGATGTGAACGACCCATAGCACTTGCCTTTTCCGCTGAGCGCTTTAAAATTTTAACCATGCCAAAGGTTAAAGAAATAGCTCTACTAACTCTTTAAAGAAAATCAAACCTTTACTTCAATGTCAGGCTATGTTAGTTATGATAAAATAATTCTTACTCGTAGCATACCTCTGTGATTGATCGTTTCAGGTCCAATTTTCTCAAGCTCTCTGACTGGCTCCTGTCTGACCAAGATGGGTTTGGTGTGGTCTAAAGGTCTACCGTCCTATGGAGCACATAAAAGTTAAAAGAGCTTGCAGTGAAACTATACACAAAGGAAAATGATCTCAGAGCAGACTTGAAGTTGTTTTAACAAGGGAAGGTATAGGAAGTCTTAAAGGGAACAGTTCACTCAATTTAAATTCTGTCTTCTATTTTTGACAAAAACTATTTTCAAAATATCTTTTAGTATTCTGCAGAAGATCTCATTAAGAAATACTACAGATTTGCACAAAAGTTCATCCTCTACAAAAGTACCTTGCATGGTGGGCTAGCGGTACTGCGTGGCAGAGACACAGGGGTAAAGTCATCGGAGAAGCTGGGAGGAGGTGAGGCGGCCGCAGGGGTGCTGGATGACGGGGTGACTTTGCCACCCGCTGCAGGAAAGATGACAAGACCAAATTCATACTAGTGCTTGAGGAAATGAACACCCTGATGTGGCTACCTCTCCCAACATGCTAAATATCAAAGTTGTTTGCGGACAAGCATAGACAGTATAGTCACCGGGTGTGCTGTAGAGGCGGCTCGATAGGTAAGAGGCACTCTGGGACAGTTCCGGGTTCGGTGACATCCCACGGGAGGAAGGGGGTGTGGCCATTCCACAGTGGGAGGAGGGGCTCCAGAGGGAATCCTTAACACCATATGTTGCATTAAATTCACAGCTGGAGTTCTACAAATAAACAAGCACACACAAAATAAGTCCATTGACTGCTTCTTCAGAGGGTAAGATTTTAGAAATTAATATTTTATTCAGCAAAGACACATTAAATTAGTCGCAAAAGTGACAGCGATAACTTTTACATTATTACAACGGATTACTATTTTAAGTAAATATTGTTCTTTTGAACTTTTTATTCATCAAAGAACCCAGAAAAAAAAAATGATCCCAGTTTCCACAAAAATACTTAGCAGCACAACTGTTTTCAAAATTAGTAAGGAAAGTTTCTTGAGCAACATATTAGAAAAATTCAGCTGTCATCAAAGGAATACATTTATTTAAATTGTAATATTTCGCAATCTTAGTGTTTGTGCCACCTTGGTAAGCACTCTTTCAAAAACATAAAAAAGAAAAACTTACCAACCCCAAACTTTTTAACACTAGCGTATACACATTGACATTTCACCAAAAGTAACTTTTACCAGCAGTTTCACCATGTGTTTGCAAATTGCGGCATGATATACCATAATGCTTGCAAAAGTGTAGTTAAGTAAAAAGGGAAGCACATATCGGTTATGTGCAAAAAATACTGCATATTTTTATCAGCCAATATTGTATATTTAAATATTTCTGCCTATTTTAAGATTTAGATCAAGATCTAGCACTAACTTAAAGTGATATATTACATAAATCTGCAAAAGTACTATATTTTAAAAAGCACCTTCCCTTTGAGAGCACATTGAAAAAACAGTCTGATAGTGTTCTGACTGCCAATCTCAGTGTTAAAATAGCCATTATCTGCATCCCCTGTCAGTGCCCCACTAATTGAAAGTCGACATAATTGTGATCACATAGCCAAATCTTGAATTGTGAGAAATTTGAACCATGATCACACCAAAAAACATTAACATATGACCAAATGTCAATAGCTATGAGCCTCATTAGAACACAAACACAATGCTGTTTGTTTTCCATCAGCAGAGCGTTCAGAATAAAAGTCCTGATAGTGGGAGGTGACAGACCAGGAGAAAGAGCTCTTGCGTCATTCACATTGTCAAGACAACCGTTTCTGCGTCAGCTAAGAGATGGCATGTTTCTCTCTTTTTAAAGCCCTGCACACCCACCGGAATGACTCAACACCTCTCCTCTCCCCTCCTTTCCTCTCAGCTCCTCAGACTGCCTGGAGAACAAGGAGATGATTCATGGTGGGAGAGGGAGGGCAAGCTCTGGTGTGCAACGGGAAGGGAGGGGTTCAGGGATGGGTGATTTATGGACAACAGCTGACAAGCTGACAAACAACAAGAGGGAGGAGGGAAGCAGATGCCAATTCCTGCACTGGATCAGTTTATTTGCACATTTTATATGCAGAGCACTGATTCCTTGGATTCAAACAGGTAGTTCCACCTCACACCAAACTCACACCATTGGTTGTGCTCTTACCTGCCGACGGGTTCCAGTGGGGCTGCGATAGGGGGGCTGATTCCCTGAGAAAGAGGACAGGGCCAAGGGAGGGACGACAGGCTGACGAGGGGTGGAGTAATGAGCTGAGGAAGAACTTCCTGGAAAGGGACAGAAAAATTATGTTCACAAAAAACATCCTGTCACTGCTAGAAAAGCAGAGTTTGCCTGAAAATAGACTGTGACTGAATTAGAATGCTGGTTAAGCTGTCTAACTTCATTTCCAAATACATTTATGCGTTTGGCCGATGCTTTTATTTAGTCGTGAATTAAAGATATACATTTAATCACTTCACACATTCCCTGGGAACTGAACTCATGACCTTTCATCTATTTATATAGTCACAACACCATCTCTAGGATTAAAAAAAAAACATATGATGCTTTTTAATGTTTTCCTTTTCCTTTAGTGCGTAATGTGTCTGTTTGTGGATGTATACGATCTGCAAAGTTACAAAGCTTAAAGTCTCTCACAAAGGGATTCATTCTATGTTAAAGACTAAATGTTAAAGATGTTGCTTCCGCAAACATCTACATCACAATGTGACATTTTTTTTGGCCTTCCGAAAATGGATGAAATTAGGAATGAGTGGTTTAGATTTATTTATAACGCTGTTCCTGAGCAGTACAACCCAAAAGTTAGCTTGTGTACAGCGCATTTTATGCAGGACAGCTTCCTGAACCTGGATGAATACAAAGCTGGCTATACACACTTAAATAGATTAGAAATATACACTTCTGTATATGGACAAAGTTTATTTCAGGACATAAAGATGTTACAGTGAAGAAGGCAAATTAAACCATTACAACATTCTATCTCTAAAGGTAAAATAGTTACAAAACAAAAACTTATCACTGTGAAACGTTCTGTTCAAGTCGTGCTTACTAAATTGTTTCAGATCGATCGGCTTGAAATCGACTTAGGCTATACCGACGACATTATTAACTGTGTGTTATCAATTGCTTTAGATGCCTTGGAAACTGAAACTCACAATTATGGTAAGGGGCGTGTTTTTGAACATTAAAGCATGTTAACATATTCTATTGCACCCAATAATCAAACCTTCTGGTGTTGTTTGGTTAATTTAAGTTTAGGTTTTTTTTTTATTTTAAATGGTACGAAAATTATGGCTTAAATTTTCTCACAGTTTTAGAGTAAAACATGTTTTGGACAATATACATTTCATATAAAACTTAAAAATAGTATTTTTATGCAGTTTTTATTATAATAAACTTAAGCTTCTATAACTTTTCTTTAGTTTAACTTTTTTCACTTCAGCAATAATCTGCCAAGTGTCTTCTTTAAAAAGAGACCAAACTTAAGTCTGTGCTACAAAGCATTTCAAGATTTATTACAGTTTAAGTTTGAAATGTCTTTTTCAGGTCTATGCTCAAAAAGTGATTAAATGGATCATAACTATTCCATAAATATAATTTAGTAATATAAAATCGCCTAAAAATACAAACTATTAAATAAAAATATATTTAGTATATATAGTACATTCATTTCATTGTAATAAAAAAAAAAAATCTGTCATTTTTGACCGCCACGCGAGCAGCACCAGAGAGATAATGAACTTTTAAATAACATCATATGACCTTCTTTAAGTGCTATATTCCAGTATGCAAAGTTTGAGTAAGTAATTCAGACGGGACGAGGGTGTTACCGTGGCTACTGTGGAAGTCACCGTAAGGGCTGGCAGTGCAATCAGCCGGACGTTGTTGTAGATGAGCACAGAAATGCTCAGGCATGCTGGCATAGCCCTCTTCACAGTACGCCTCCTTCGGATCCAGAGAGACTTTGGCACACTCTATAACAATATCGTGGATCTCGAATCTCTTCCACCTGTACAGAAAAAAAGTGAGCAAATGAAGGATAAACGTTGACTGTGACATTCGTGGTTTATGTGATTAAATAAGTGACATGATTCAGTATTGCCTCACCGGCTGGGGTCAAGTTCATGGTCCTTGGTTCCGGTCACTAACTCAGGGTGTATTCTGACATGTTCAAGCATGGGCTGAAATACATATAAAGGCATAAATACAAAGTAAACATGACTAGTTATATTTGAATGAAATGACACAATCACTATTAGCAATATAAGTCAATTTAAGCTATTTTTTGTCATTTTTGGACATTTACTGGTTATTGATGCAGCAATACTAAAATTCAGACATAAACTACCATTCAAAAGTTTTTTTAATAAATGAATACTTCTTAATATTGTCATGAATGCATTCAATTAATCAAAAATCACAGTAAAGGCATTTATAACGTTTCAAACAATTTCTATTTCAAATCAATGCTGTTCTTTTAAACTTTCTATTCATCAAAGATGAATACAAAAATATTCCACAAAAATAATAATTAGCAGCTCAATTGTTTTTAACATTGATAACAAGAAATGTTTCTTTAGCACCAAATAACCATATAAGAATGATTTCTGGAGGATCCTGTGACACTGTAATAACATTTTGCAATTTTACTGTTTTTACTATATTTCTTATCTAATAAATTTTATCTAATAAATTTTTATTCTTTCAAAACCATATAAAAAAAACTTACCACTCCAAACTTTTGAACGATAGTGTATGTATACCAATCATTATTTTCATGTTTTGGCTAATAACTGATAAAAGGTTGATCAAATTCTATACTATTTTGTCTATTTAAATTAAAAATTAATATATATTATATATAATAATCTATATAATATGTTATATATGTGTATATATATATATATATATATATATATATATATATATATATATATATATATATATATATATATATATATATATATATATATATATATATATATAAATTATCAACTGATAATATTAACCGATAACCAATATATTCCTCATGCATGCTACTATCCTAGATCCTTACTCATATCCATACTAGGCAGTTTGTCACTTCTACTTTTATTGTACTGAACAAAAAGTAAGGGAAAACGAGGATGAGCAAACAATGATGGAATTTCCTTACATCTTATGTATTTGGAAAACCTCCTGGGAAACTGTATGACTAACAGCTCACCTTGACCACCTCCTCAAAAGTGTCCATGTTTTCCTTCATGCTGTAATGGGAGCGCAGGTAAGACACAAAATTGCAGGGGTACATCCCATACAGCCGGTGAAAGAGCGAGTAGACACTTGCGTGCAGGTGGATGAGATAAACCTCCGGTACGTGTCCTGTCAACAGAGATTGATCATACAGCTAGTTATCCATCATTTCGTCTGTTACTTTAAAGAGGCCTCATAATATTTTCTGGATTTTTGTGGGAGACTAAACTGATCCAGAGACTTTTGAATAATAATAATACATACCTCAGAGGTAAAAATATTGCATAACAGAGTCATGAATGTTAGTAACCCTTACCTGGGTTTCTCAGATTCCAGGAAGCCAGACGGCCAAAGATATCAAAAAACTCATAGAGATGGTGCTTGCCAGCTTGAGGAATCATGGGTAATAGTGTGATGAGCACCAGGACTCCAGTTATTAGAACCACAACATCTGTGTCTGTCTGTAACACACAAATTATCGTATATATACTGCATGTTACAAAACAACCAGGCACTTGATACCAAGACCAAGAGGCATATCTGAAAGATCTTTAACATTATGAGCTTACCTTGAGGCATTTGAGGAGAGATAGCAGCAGCGGATAGCGAGCGATCTTGTGGATCCAAGACGGCTGCTTACGGACGACGTGACCCAGTAGAGTGAGAGTGGGCAGGCGACAGGGGGCTTTAGCCATGCATTCATTCATTTTATCAAAAAGGTGCTGAGAAACAGACAACACAGCCAAGTCACATTACAAGCCAGACCGTAACAGTTAATAATATTGTTCTCTGCCCTAGACATTTATTACTTTATTATTAAATATAAATGAAATAAAATACAAATACTCAGAGGAGTTTAAATGATGCTGGTTAGATGAAAAGCTCCTTTCATTTGTTCATATTACACAGGTGTTTATTTACCTTAAGGATATGGGTTGTTCGTGAATTATATAAACCTATAGTATGTGCTCAATTACACTGATATATTTATTGTGATATATAAAAAAACATTAACCAGATGACTTGAATAGAGCTATTTGGAAACAATCATTCAATCATCTGCAGAGAAAAAATCTATAATTTTAAAAAGCTATAATTTTTTTACTCTGGAGACTCGAGTCTTGACTAATGGTTGAATTTGGGAAAACCGTAAAAAATGTGTGTTATATTATAATACATTATAACTGTCCTCAAGCTACAACTTTAATCCATTAATAATTCTTTGCATGCTTGTCAGGAACTATAACGTTTTCTATAAGGCGAAGTCAAAATATAGTTACAGAAATGTATTTTCTATAACATATTTTTTGGTTTCAAAGATCTGGGGCCCGTAGCATGATGGTAGTTGAACGAACTCAGGGTTACAGAATTAGTTGACAAAACCAAACCAAACCAATCCAATCAGGCTTTGTTGGTACCATGACGCTGATCATCAACTTTCTCTGTCAACTCAGGCTTTGATCTTGAGACCATGGAGTGTGTGCACATGAAAGTGTGACATCAGTAGCAAAAAAGCCAATCACATGCCTTGAAACATGCGATTCACTTCAGAGTCAGCAAGATTCAATTTACTCTTCTGCTGAAGATTAAGATATTGAAGAATATAAAGTATACAAATGCATTTATACAGCAAGAAAATACCTTGCTATATCAGTGCAAGTGAAAGTTGTGAAGTTAGTAGTTGAACATTCTATGTATACAGAGACTTAAACATGTAAGCTCACATGTAGTCATTTAAGCTTTATTTCAAATCTTATATATTTTACATATTATCGGTATATTTTTAAATTCATTTAGACTCAAATCATTTTTAAACTAAAATTGCTCATATGTAATGGATTATTACGGATTATAGTATTAGGTTATAATAGATATATAAATAATATAAAATAATTATAATAAATAATCATCACTAAAAGCTAAAAATCTTTTACTATGTAGTTACCTATAATTTGGAGCAAGAGAAACTGGGGTAGTGACTTGATTTTTATAGTGAATATTAATTTTAAAAAAGTATTTAATAATTTTTTTTTTATATAGTACAACTGTAAAATTACAATACCAAAATTGATGACGAAATGTCTACATTTTCAAAGTTTGAACCATGGAGCTTTCATTTTGGCAGAAAAGCCCAGGGAACATGGATTTAAATTGAGTGTGAAACATTAAAGAGAACCAGAAAAAAAAAAAAAAAAAAGAGATATCAGTGAGCAGTCATTCACCTTATCGTGTGGCTCCCTCACTGAGGACAGGATGTGCACTGCCTGGGCGGAGTTGGTCTCCAGGAAATAATCCACCAAGCCGTTCAGCAGCACGGACCCCCGATCTGCAAAACATGAATCCACACTGACTGTCAGTCATGCAATAAAACCCATGGAGAATATGAATCATGTAGCAAATATCGAGAAGTTTGAAAATTCAACTTTCAAACTTGGCTGGACCTGTGCTGAGGTGTTCATTGATAAGGCCCTTGATCTCATCCAGCTGGCGGAGGTCAGAGGTCTCCAGCAGAGGAAGCAGGTCCCCTACGCTGAGCTGTTCCCTGGACATGATGGTATGGAGGGTTCGGAGGCGGGTCTCTGAAACAGTCAAGGGAGAGGGGAAGGAATTTCAGACGTCACTCTCACAGCGTCCCGTGTCCTGTCCAGCCTGGAATGGTTCCAGGGCCGCCCGTCGATACAGTCTCCAGGCACACCTGCAAGAGACATTTGAGGCCTTACATCACTTCACTTGTCTATAAGTGCCAGTCTCGATGAAATATTCATGAGAACATTTTGTAGTTTCTGCCTTTAAGGAAAGGGCTCATTTAAGAGGTTATTGCATAGATAAATATATACATATCATTAGAGGCTGTTTCTATGGGCCGCTATACGCAAACCGTCCGACATATTGGAACGGTCAAAGCCGGTCCGTGAACATTCGAGAGCAAGTCTGCAACCGTAGTTAAACGCATGAAAATCTATATCTGCAATAGACTTGATGATGATTTGCTAAACTAACACAATACAACCAAGACTAAGGCATTAAAAAGTTACCATTGTAAAAACATTAAAAAGTACAATAGTAAAAAACCTGTAATATTGAGTTAATACACACAAAAACACAAACCAACACACCAGTGAAAGGTTATCCCATTTCTTCAGGAATTTAAATCTCGGCGGTTTCACAACCAGAAGCTGCGCAGTGTTGTGGCATCATTGATTCTTACTGTGAGTGACGACACGCTGACCGTTCCGAATGTGAGCGGTCGAATGTGGCAACTACGTATACAGTACATTTATATGGGTCATTGTACTATAAAAAAATATTCTGTAAGTTTCAGAACTCAAAACTTTCTTGTTTGTTCAAAAGTAGCTTTTATTGAAACCAAGCTGCCCAAACGACTCGTTTTGGATGTCACGTTATGACGTAATAGTGCGATGAAAGACCGCCTCTGCAGAAGATGATCGACGCCTACTTCTACATCATTGCCTCTTTAGCCCCGCCCAACGTAATGACGGCAATTGACGCCTCTCGCGGTTCAAACAAACAGGGTTGGGCAACTGCGTTCGTCATTACGTTGTGCGTCAAGTTCAAGGGTTACTCTTTTGGCGTAAGTCGATGCGTACGGCCGTCTGCCGGAAGCTAGATATTTCAGTCGATAAAGTTAAATATGGATATTTACCCAAACGCACTTCAGAAGACCTTTATTAACCCCCGCAGAGCCGTGTCGAGCACTTTAATCACCAACAGATGCGCTTTGATGGACTTCCAAAGACATACAACCATTCACTGCCATTACGAAGCTTGGAAGAGCCAGGACATTTTTTAATATAACTCCGATTGTATTCGTATGAAAGAAGAATTCAAGGTGTAAGAATACACCTAGGATGGCTTCAGGGTGAGTAAATCATGGGCTAATTTTCATTTTTGGGTGAACTATCCCTTTAAAATGTATTTGCCACAACCAAGATGTATAAAGCCTATGTAATAAACATTAATGTTTTGACAATGTTGGAAAATGTTTCAACTACGTAACATGTTTTTTAACATTAATAGTGTAATGTTGACCACTATATCACAACTAAAAGAGGTTTGAGTCCATTTTAAAGTTTAGGTACAAGTCAAGTCAATGCACAGACTTTTCTTGGTTCAATTTGCACACTGAATATGGCTTGGAGCTCTTAATTTTGAACTCTCAAAGTGCACCAGATTGATGAATTTAACCTAAAAATGTACAACATTTTCTTCCAATAAAAGCTAGGGGGACTGAGGTCCACCCACCAGAGTTTCACAAAATCCTGTGGGAAACACTGAGAGGGTCAAAAAAAAGGAAAATAGCTTATTACTTCTAAATTAAGATGCTTTTTAACATTATAAGTGGACCTCAGAGAAAATTATACTTTAAAAAAAAGCAGTTCATGACCCCTTTAAGTAAACTTTTCAGGTTTAAAGGGTTAGTTCACCCAAAAATTAAAATTCTGTCAGTAATTACTCACCCTCACGTTGTTCCAACCCCGTAAGACTTTCGTTCATCTTCGGAACACAAATTAAGATATTTTTGATGAAATCTGAGAGCTGGATCACTCCTCCTGCAGGCTTATGGACACCTTAACTTGCTGGCCCAGAAAATGTATTAAAGACATCGTTAATATAGTCCAAGTGACTCCAGTGGCTCAATCTTAAGTTTATAAAGCGACGAAAATACTTTTTGTGCGCAAAAACAAACAAAAATAACGACTTTATTCCACTTTTCATTTCCTTCTCTCTGGGCCTCGAGTTTTTTCACGTAGTGTTTTTGCAAGCGCGTCTGTGTTGCACGTCACCACGTATCACACACACATGACCAGCGTCGCCCAATAGTGAGCCTACGTGGTGACGTGCAACACAGACGCGCTGCGCAAAAACACTACGTAAACTAACTCGAGGCACAGAGAGAGAAAATGAAATGAATAGTGGAATAAAGTCGTTATTTTTGTTTGTTTTTGCGCACAAAAAGTATTCTCGTCGCTTTATAAACTTAAGATTGAGCCACTGGAGTCACTTGGACTATATTAACGATGTCTTTAATACATTTTCTGGGCCAGCAAGTTATAGTGTCCATAAGCCTGTGGAGGAGTGATCCAGCTCTCAGATTTCATCAAAAATATCTTTGAACGAAAGTCTTACGGGGTTGGAACAACATGAGGGTGAGTAATTACTGACAGAATTTTCATTTTTGGGTGAACTAACCCTTTAAGAGTGAGAAAAAAACACTGCAACATACGAAAGTTCACAAAGAATTATGATGTACCATTATTATGAGTGCTAGATCTCATTAACATCAACTGTGATAATGTGGGTTGGAAGTTTCAGGCAAGTAAACAACAGATTATGAATCTGAAGCATACAAGATTCACATGTTGCGACCTGTTCTTGCACAAACATGACAAAAAGTCAGCAGTTGTCACACCAGCCTGACAACATCAGGTCAACGAGTACTAGCTGAAGTCAAAGAAAATTCATGAGACATGCCTCAATGGCCTGATTAGAATAGACCACATGCTACAAGAACACTGTATCATGTTATCATGCACAGCATTGTACACGCAACACACTATTTTAAAGTTGAACAGTGAAGTTTAACTATGACTGGAGTGATAGAGAAGCATATTTAGGGCTAATCAGCAAGAAATTGCTTTTGCTTGCATGCTAGGCCAGTGGCTCAAAATGTTACAAGTACAGCCAACATTTTTGAAAACAGTTGTGATGCTTAATATTTTCAATATTAATAGTTCAAACGAACAGCATTTATTTGAAATGGAAATCTTCTGTAATATTATAAATGTCTTTACAGTCACTTTTGATCAATTTAATGCATCCTTAATAAAAAAAAGTATTATTACTAAAACTCTTACTGACCCCCAAAGTTTGAAATGGTAAATCAGTACAGTTTACAAAACGGTGTACAATACATAACAGAAATACAAATTATTGTTTGTATGAATGTAAATGATATAAAAATGTATAATAGTTGGCAATGCTACAATGCAAGACTAGTAAAAGTTCCAGTTCTAGTAACAGATACATTAACTGGCTCGAACCACTCTCACACTAGCCCTGATGCTTAACAGGACATCTTCCCCATATAATAGCGATTTTTCTTTGATTTGTGTCTTAACGTACATCTTAACCAGATTAATCTTGAGAATTATGTGAGTCACCAAGACCTCAAGTTGACAGCCAAACATGCAACATGATAAGACAACACTTTCTCCTTGCTGGAGACCATTCCAGTTATCCACCAAACAAACAGCTGTTATAAAACACAAAGCACTGCTCTAAGCATAACTTGTGCAAGATGACAACCATCTAGGGAAGGGTGATGGCAAGCTGACCCCTCAACGGAAATACAAAGAAGTTCATTGATTACCATCATGATCGTATCCCACAAAATAAGAGCATGCATCACACTGAGGAGGAAAAAAAGCACTAATAAGATGAAGTTCTGGACGACCTCATCGCGAACTGTGGCTGCGCCTGCCAATTGGAAAACAGGGCCGTTAACAGCACAAAGAAGCTTTATATGCCACGTTTAGGGCCACATAAACAAATTCCTTAAAGAGGTTGTGTACAAGCTGTCATGAAGACTCCTTGCTTTTCAAAGCCTAACTGAGTTCTGGGTCTCAGATCTCTCTTTCAGTTTATATGTCGTTTACACATCATTACAGAGGTAGAGAAACGCGTTTTCTGCAAGCGACCAGACTGCATTGTTTTAAAAATAACATTTAAAACAAAAGAATAAAGATAAAAAGTATATATAAAGAGTTCAGATGCAAAAGCCTCTAAATGCCATTTGAAATTTTCTTCTAGAATGATCATTTTTATCAAGCTCGTATATTTAAGTTAATAATATAATTTATAACTTAAATGGCATTGCAAATTACCTATTAATTGTCATTTAAGTGAAATTACTTAACTTAAATATACAAGCTTTATAAAAATGATCATTCTAGAAGAAAATTTCAAATGGCATTTAGAGGCTTTTGCATCTGACCTCTTCATATATATATATATATATATATATATATATATATATATATATATATATATATATATATATATATATATATATATACACAATACATACTCTCATGTCTTTTATATATATAATGTCATGACATGTATATGACATTATATATATAGAAGACATGAGAGTCATAGTGCAAATTATGCCAGTATGCAGTGATCATAAGATAAAAATAAGGCAATAGCTTAAAACTGCATTTCATGATTCGCCTGCAAAAGGATTTCTGTTTAAAAGCAAACGCGCAACAAAACCCACAACATAGCCTATGTCTGTATTTTAACCTATGCATGGTGCAAAATAAAAATAAAGTGCAAACATGTGCAGATGTGCAGATAGATGTTGTGTTTTCGGCTGCATGCACTGACAGTAGCTCTGTGTTGAAATGACCACTGGCGTAAACAGCGCGCGAGAACAATGGCCAGAATCTGCGGGACTGTCTCCATAAATGCGCCAGCAAATGTAACATACCCCCATGCATGTCAACTTCCCCCTTAAACTCGAGCATATGCATGCGGAGATTTGTTGAAATTCATTTCGAAACTGTAACAATCAATGAGGACTATTATTTCACTGACAGTCCCAATCAAGAGAGCCTTATTTTCGACAAGCTTAGTGCAAACCAGAAACAACGACTGAAATACTCTATAATTGCACGTAAAATTCTGAGGAGCGAGCAAATTTAACATTTAGACTGTCACTGCGTATGATGTAAAAATATCACCACAAAAAAAACATCGTTTGATAAACCTGTTTACCTGTTAGAGCAACTGCACTCCACAGGGCGCCGCCATCTTGAACACCTCACAACCCCTCCCTGCGCGGTCACCATCCGCAACTGTGCAGGAGAAATAATCCCCGAGCGCTCAAAAACACGCCTGTATCTGGAAGCAGAACATTGATATATGACGCGAATATTATCAGAAATGACCAGCAGTCATACTTTATAAATACAGTGGATTGTGGGGACTAAGACTCATGTATGAAAGTTTAGAGAATCCTGCAGCTAGGCCCTGAGTTGTTTTTCTGAAGGGTGGAGGGATGCAGCGCTCGGTAATGCGGTTTTCGCGTGACTCAGGTGGCGAGCGGAGACGCTGATTTGGACCAGCAGTATAAACTATTTACATTTAAAATAAACTTAAAAAACATACATACATACATACATACATACATACATAAGAGTGAAGAAAAGAAAGTAAACAAGCTTAAAATCTAAATATAGGCTAAATATATATTTTTTAAAGTAGGCCTAGTAGGCTACTTTTTCCTAAATATAAGCCTAAACATTAAACAATAAATACATTAAGACATAAAGGTGAGGAAAATAAAATAAACTAGGCTACCTTAAAATCCAAATAGGCCTATAATAACTATTTAAGTTTAAAAAGCACTTTTTGCTAAACATCGCCTATAGCCTATATAGGTCTAAATAAATACATAAATAAATAAGGATGAAAAAGAAAGAAAGTGAACTAGCTTAAATCCAAATAAACTAGTGAAGTATTTTTTCAGTAGCTAAATAAATAAACGACTGAACGATAGAAAGATCGAATGAATGAATGAGGGTGCGATAAACAACGTAGCTAGCTTAAAATCTAAAGGCTAATAAACTATTTACATTTAAAAAGTATTTTTCCTATACATAAATAACAAAAAAAAAAATGTAAGGGAAAAATGAAGTCAACTAACTTCTATAGGCCAATAATCATAAATCGATTTAAAAATAACAGTTGATCGGCTATTCATCCCTCATGTTATTGGAAACCCGTGGGGTGAATTTCTTCCATTAAACACAAAAGAAGATGTAAAGCAGAAAGACAAGCCTCAGCCACTTCCATTAGTAGCCTACATATTCCCCCCCACCCATTCAACTGCAGTGAATTGTGACTGAGGCTGTCATTGATTCTGTCAAACATCCACATTTATATTCCAATGAAGAAGGTTTTTCACGGGGTTTGTGATCACATGAGGGTGAGATCACAGAAGTTCTTACTGTGCGTATTGATCTTTCAGCCTTATTCATTATTTATACTCATAGTTATCTCATCTTACTGTAATGTTTAATTTCGTACACTCGTATCTGCCTCTGCTTATCAAAAAGAGCATGATATAAAAAGTGAAAAATAACATACGGAGTTGGCCTATTAATAATAATGGTTCTGGATAAGACTGTTTATTTTTAGTGGAGATGTCCCTCTAGTGGTTAATCACGGTCATAGACCTCTATTTAATTACATCAAAGATGTCTTCCCTCAAAATAGTAGGCTACAAATTGCCTGAATCATCTTCCATTGATAGTGTTTCCCTACTATGCATGTCCTTTTTGTTAATCTCTGATAGTAGGCCTAATATGGCTAATATGCATTTTACTGTTTATATGTCCTCTTTTGTGTAATTCCTAGCTACGTTGTTATTTAGGCTATCACTAGGCTATAGTTTTTATTAATATTTTGGAGTATTTAGATTTTTATATTTAGATTTTTAATGTTGTTGTGTGTTTTGTCCTTTTTATTAGTTTTTTTTTTATTATTATTATTATTGTGTGTATATTGGCCTAGACCTAGTTTAATTACTTTTTATTTCAGTAAAACTAAATGCAAATTAAATAAAAATGAAAAATGTTTGCAACTAGCCGAAATAAAATAACTTTTATGTATTTTATATATATATATTTCATACATTATTTCAGTTTACGTTTATTTTATTTCAAATAACGAAATTTCTTTTATGGTTTTAGTTTATTATAATAACCCTGGTTGTATTTTCACCCTTGAGATTACAAGCTGTTATCTTTAAATCGCTACACAATAATAATAATAAAAAAAAAAAAAAAAAAAAAAAAAATTAGCAGAGGATGGTTTCGATCCATCGACCTCTGGGTTATGGGCCCAGCACGCTTCCGCTGCGCCACTCTGCTAGATAGCGGTGGATGGAGAAATAGTGACTCTTAATGGTAATGAAGCTTCATGATAATGACTCTTTATGATAATGAGTCCTTTACCACAGACTACAACAGCCAAAATATCAATAGAATTTGCGATTCTGAGTGAACTAGCCAGTAAAAATAGCTATCATTTGTAATTTAACCTACTTTAATGCATGTTTCAGCCAAACGTTCTCTATTTTTATACAAGGTGAAGTAAAGCAAGTTAAAGAAAAAAGAAAAACTGTGCACCTCACAACCCCTCCCTGCGCGGTCACCATCCGCAACTGTGCAGGAGAAATAATCCCCGAGCGCTCAAAAACACGCCTGTATCTGGAAGCAGAACATTGATATATGACGCGAATATTATCAGAAATGACCAGCAGTCATACTTTATAAATACAGTGGATTGTGGGGACTAAGACTCATGTATGAAAGTTTAGAGAATCCTGCAGCTAGGCCCTGAGTTGTTTTTCTGAAGGGTGGAGGGATGCAGCGCTCGGTAATGCGGTTTTCGCGTGACTCAGGTGGCGAGCGGAGACGCTGATTTGGACCAGCAGTATAAACTATTTACATTTAAAATAAACTTAAACATACGTACATACATACATACATACATAAGAGTGAAGAAAAGAAAGTAAACAAGCTTAAAATCTACATATATGCTAAAAATATATATTTTAACCCTTTCATGCATGAATTATGATAACCTTAGTCAGGATTTTTTTTCCTATGTGTTTTTATTGCTCTTAGGTCATGAAAAACAAGAATTGATTTTTATTTTATTTTTTTACAAATTTTTCAAAGAGATCTTCAGATGTCCACTTGAGTGGACAGCATGCGGTTATGGTTTAAATTGAAGATATACTATATTAAATATAAGACAATAATCAAACAGATAAAGTATGTGAATTTAACAAACTAATCAATACAATTATATCAAATCATGTGAAAACTATAAAATATAAAATATTGCAAAGGCTTCATACAACTTCATACAAGTTGCACTTCGCGTATCTTTGATATCAGAACATGAGGATGTGAATTCCATCAGAATTTTCTACACTCTGTCAAGGTACAACTGTGGAAACCACTCAGATGCTCCCTCCAGTGCACCAGAGTATGGAGATTAACCCTTATTAGCTGATAATTCTGATTTCAAGATGAACATGCACATTTCTATCATATCCCTCCTCTGAGAAAACCTAGCGATATGTTTTTTCAATCTCATCTGAAATGATCAGTGTTGGGGGTAATGCATTACAAGTAACATGCATAACGCATTCAGATTACTTTTTTGATGTTACAAGTAAAATAATGTGTTACAAGTAACATGCATTACCTAATCAGATTACTTTTTGATCTAACAAGTAATAAACTACAAGTAATGTGCATTATCTAATCAGATTACTTTTTGATATAACGAGTAAAGAAATGCATTACAAGTAACATGCATTACGTAATCAGATTACTTTTTGATGTAACGAGTAAAGAAACGCATTACAAGTAACATGCATTACGTAATCAGATTACTTTTTGATGTAACGAGTAAAGAAACGCATTACAAGTAACATGCATTACGTAATCAGATTACTTTTTGATGTTATGAGTAAGGAAACGCATTACAAGTAACATGCATTACGTAATCAGATTACTTTTTGATGTTATGAGTAAGGAAATGCATTACAAGTAACATGCGTTACGTAATCAGATTACTTTTTGATGTTATGAGTAAGGAAACGCATTACAAGTAACATGCATTACGTAATCAGATTACTTTTTGATGTTATGAGTAAAAAAACGCATTACAATAACGTGCATTACGAAATCAGATTACTTTTTGATCTAACAAGTAAAGTAATGCATTACAAGTGTCAAACATTATGTAACCACATGACTTTTTTCGATGTCAATGAAAATTACATTCTAATAATACAAATACATTTATTTACAGTAAAAAAAAAGTCACTGCAGATTAAGTTTTTAAGTTTTAAGTTTCAAAAACAATATTCACATTATAATTATGAATTGTAGCTGAAATATAGCAATTGATGCATGACGTCCACTACAGTGGACATGTGATTAATCAGAGTTTTCTCTCAATCTAAAATCAAAACTTGGAAACTAGGCTACAGTTTTTATTAATATTTTGGAGTATTTAGATTTTTATATTTAGATTTTTAATGTTGTTGTGTGTTTTGTCCTTTTTATTAGTTTTTTTTATTATTATTATTGTGTGTATATTGGCCTAGACCTAGTTTAATTACTTTTTATTTCAGTAAAACTAAATGCAAATTAAATTAAAATAAAAAATGTTTGCAACTAGCCGAAATAAAATAACTTTTATATATTTTATATATATATATATATATATATATATATATATATATATATATATATATATATATATATATATATATATATATATATATATATATTTCATACTTTATTTCAGTTTACGTTTATTTTATTTTAAATAACGAAAATGTTTTTATGGTTTTAGTTTATTATAATAATCCTGGTTGTATTTTCACCCTTGAGATTACAAGCTGTTATCTTTAAATCGCTACACAATAATAATATTAAAAAAATAAAAAAAAAAGTTTAGCAGAGGATGGTTTCGATCCATCGACCTCTGGGTTATGGGCCCAGCACGCTTCCGCTGCGCCACTCTGCTAGATAGCGTTAGAGGGAGAAATAGTGACTCTTAATGGTAATGAAGCCTCATGATAACGACTCTTTATGATAATGACTCCTTTACGACAGACTACAACAGCCAAAATATAAATAGAATTTGCGATTCTGAGTGAACTAGCCAGTAAAAATAGCTATCATTTGTAATTTAACCTACTTTAATGCATGTTTCAGCTCTCAGCAAACGTTCTCTATTTTTATACAAGGTGAAGTAAAGCAAGTTAAATAAAAAAGAAAAAACGGCAACACACACTCTTAAGCGCCCCTATAAGAAAGAATTTAGTTATATTTTGAAGTCGCCTGAAAATGAGCTGCAGTTCACCATCAAATCCACACGGGGGCGTGTAAATACATTAATCGACATACATTAATGCGCGCGCACAAGGCAATATAAAACTGATCCCGGTAAATCTTTAAATGAAAATTATTAAATGGGCAAAACGCATCAGGATTATAGACACTCAATAAATAAACATTTAAGAGTCTCCCAGCGCTTAGTTTCACAAACAATGAAATATTAGCATAGTTGTGCTTTTAATAATCAAAGATAACGCCTAAAGGCTGCAACCAAAACACAACTGTGCAAATAAAAGTAAGCAAACATTCTGAGGTACCAACATTACAGGTTTGGTGTGTATTTCTGAGGGGTACGTTCAAGCAAAGTTTGTTGCTGGTTTAATGGTCTTATGTTTAAGCCCGCAAGATGTTTTACAGGAGTCAAGTCAACAGATGGCCAATAACAATGATGATAAATTACTAAATTGGCGGCAGATGATTTGAGAAAATGTTTTGCAAAATATCACTAACCTTTAACGCATTGATTTGTTAACCAATTAACCTTTTTACGCTCCATGTAGCAGTAGAGATGCGGTCTAATAAAATAACTAGGCTAGGCTTTAGCCTACTCCTAATAAAAGAATATATCGGCCTAAAAATGTAAACAATTATTCTAGCTATCAATTTCAAATGATAACTAATGTGTGTTAAAATATAATAAATATAGTTGACTATTATGTCAAATAGCGCCTAAACCAGGATGTGTTTGCGTTTTGTAGACATATGTCGCACCTGCTCTGCCTGTAATTGGTTGAAAGCTCAGTCAGATTCCACCGCAGAATTATCGGATTGAAAATCAGGGAGGGGAGTTGAAAAAAAAACTCAACGCAACCAACTCAGAGATGCAGTGCTTAAGTTTCTAAACATCACAACGGATTTCCCAGCACTTTTCATCACGAAGTTTGCGAAAACCATTAAAGGACTTTAAACATCTTTTTTCAGGTAAGCTGTTTTCATATTTACAATACATTTGCATTTAAAATCAGTTATTTAAAAGTTTCAAAGTTTTTTCAACCTCAAGTATATTATTATTAAAATATATTTATATACATCAATAATTAAATTCAATAATTCTTAATTATTATTCAACAGTAATTTGGTATATTTAATATAACATGTTATAAAATTGTCTCAAACCAGAACAAAGTTCGACTGAAACTTTCAAAACATCAACAGCAACACCAAGTATTGTAGCTTATAATAACTGCATACATGTTCACACTATTTTATTTATTAATTTTTTTTGTTAGACACAGAAAGGAAAATTATCTTATTACAAGAGCTTTGAGCAGGTTGTTGTTTTTTTATTTTTATGAAATGACTTTGTCCTATATTTTTCATTTGTATTTAGAGGATCATTTTACAGTTTTGTTATATGATTTGTAATAGTTATGTACATGCTATCATACAAATATGAAAATGGAAGTATCACAGTAAACAAATCTCATTTTACAGAATCATGCCACGATCGTTTTTGGTGAAAAGTAAAAAGTCCTACAATGTGCACCGACCCATCGACACAGAGGAAAGTGAACAGAAAGTCCCGGACCCAGCACCCAAAACAAGTAAATGGCGTTATTATATTTCAGAAATACTTCATTTATACTGAAATGCTCAGTATAGGTTTTATTTTATTTTACCTAGACTTTCAAGTTCCCCTGCGTGTATCTGACATATGATGTTCATGAGACGAACAATCTATATATAATTAAAATGTTGTTTGTTTTTGGAGGTTTTATATTCATTCTTCATAATTACAAATCTCTTAATTCTCTTATTTGGGGGAAATCAATGATTCGGTGAGTGGTGAGCGGATGCGCTGAGCACCTGTCAGATTGATGTTTGCTGATGCTTCAGCCTCAGGCTGACTGTTATTTGATTCTAGGGCTGTGTCTCAAAACCTTCGCTGCTTACTTAAGACAGCATTTTGGGCCTCATTTGTGCTCTTTATGTAGGCATAGCTCAATAGGCTGTATTCCAGTTTGTAAACTGTATAGCGGTTAGGGTGGATGTTACGAATATGCAAACTAGGCCTATTCAAACAAGAGAGCAGTACTGTCACTGGATTATAACTGTGTTTTAGGGTTCATTTGAAGAAAATGTAGTGTTAGGAACAATCTCAGATCTGTCAGTCTCATGCTACCATAGGTTTTTTATGTACACACACACACAGTTCAAATTCTCTTGTTTAAAGTGCCTTTAGAGAGAGGATGCCTGAGTGAAATATTTGTATGGCTGGATGAATATTTAGATAGCTCAGCGAGTATTAAAAATATATGAACGCTTTTGCATAATAATCTCATTGCATTAGAAACAAAATATAAAAGCAAGTGGCATTACATTTTAGCTCACTTTGAAGCAAAACAAACTGCACGTCATGCATCCCAGCGATCATTATTGCAAAAAAGCCTTGAAAAGTAATAGTTCTGAGATCAAATCTATGATATATGTGTAATATATAAAACATCAGATACAACTTGGTTTTATTTTTCTAATACACTGACATTCAGACATATTTAAGTGTGACCTAAGAGTTTAAAAACTTTTTATGGAAACTATATCATTTTCAGTTTTAATATTTTAATCAATTTCACTTTGATTGCTGTTCCTGCAACCTTGTAACGCATGCATTTTACGATCATTGTGATTTCTTAGTCCCAGCGCTGGTCCCTTTGGAACCAAAGGAACGCGATTCCCCAGAGCGGCCCCAGGTAGATTCCCTCAGTCGACCTTCCCACAGAGACCCGTATGACTTCATCAAGTGTGAGCGAGAGCCCGACTGCCCAGTACCATCTCTACCTGAGCTGTCCGTCACAACCAGACGGCCGTTTTACTTATCTGGTGAGTGTGGCGGCGCACTGGCATACATGTGCGTGTGTAAGGCACAGAAAAACATATTGTTAAGTATCATGTGACATCTCTAGGGCATATTTAGACACAATAACAATCATCATCTTAATGATTTCACTGTACCTCCAACAGAGCCTCAGTTGGCAGAGTTTCCTTCCTACTACAAGAGCTCTTATGCCTGGGATCATGTTCCCACTACATATGACTTCAGGCAGATGGGCTTCCCTCCATCGCTCCTGCAGCACGCCAGCAGCCTGTACGGAGCTCATCTGAAGCAGAGCTCGGAGACTCCACAACCACTGGACTGCAGCACACACTACTCACCTACGTCTAACACCTACCACTGCATTACCTGTGATAAGGTAAGATCATTATTTATTTATTCATTGTTTGTTTATGTATGTATATTTTTTTGTACTTTTTTAGGATTCTTTAAAAAATATATAATTATTTTAAAATATTGAAATTTTCAAGAAATTTGATTTTAATTTTCTATTTTCTAAATAAATTATAATACACACAGCATATCTATATTAAAATTATTTTATATCTATATTTTAAATGATATATGATATATATATATATATACATATATATATATATATATATGATAATGATATATATCTAAATAAAAATAAGCAATTACATTTTGTTTATAAAAATTATAGGCATTGTATATATATATTAGTGCTGTCAAATCGAGGAATCGCTATTAATCACATCTAACAAAAATGTTTTGTGTGTATATTATTATATTTATATATATTTTATGTCTCTGTGAGGGTGTGTATATATATATATATACTCATACATATAATAAATACAAATAAAATAATATATATACATATATATATATATACATATGCACATATATTATGTAAACCATAACTTTTATGTTAGATGTGATTAATCATGATTAATCGATTTGATAGCACACACGTGTATGTATGTATGTATATATATATATATATATATATATATATATATATATATATATATGTGTGTATATATATGTATATATATATAATATATATATATATGTATATATATATATAGTATCAGTGAATCAATTATAACATTTAAATATTGTCTGTATTTTAAATACGTGATATATATTCATTTATTTATAAATAAAAATAATAAACAAATATTCAAATTAGATTTTAAAAATGTCAATTATATTATAGGAATAATATATTATAAAAAATATTTTTTATTGAAAATTATAACTCTCTCTCTATATATGTATGTGTGTGTGTGTGTGTGTGTGTGTGTGTGTGTGTGTGTGTGTGTGTATGTACGTATGTATGTATTTTAAGATCTCAATTTCATTTGTGGTTTCTGTCCTCTTCTCCAGGTGTTTTCTACCCCTCATGGACTAGAGGTTCACGTCAGACGTTCTCACAGCGGCACACGTCCCTTTGGATGCAGCATCTGCAGGAAAAGCTTTGGCCACGCAGTTAGCTTAGAGCAACACATGAACGTCCACTCTCAGGTATGAACAAACCATGCTGATCCAGTTAGTCCCATTGGACATCAGCTGGCATTTGGATAATATGAAATATGAAATAATGATAATTTTTTGTTGTTGTTGTTGTTGCAATTAAAGGAAAGAAGTTTCGAGTGCAAGATGTGCGGAAAGACCTTCAAACGCTCCTCAACGCTGTCCACTCACCTGCTGATCCACTCGGACACACGGCCGTACCCCTGCCAGTTCTGCGGAAAAAGATTCCACCAGAAATCCGATATGAAGAAACACACCTACATACACACAGGTGAGACGCCACGGTGTGTGACTGCGTGTTTGTTATGTCGTGGTTGAAAAGAGATCTGTGATAAAAAGCAGATGCAGTTTAATGCCCCCCTCAATAACAGTTTTCCAAAAAAACTTTCCATATTATTTGGAAATGCATGTTATCTATACACTCATTCCATGTAAATCATTAAAACTGAATATGCTGAACAGATATCCACTTCAGATGCTGAAGTTGGCTTGCTTTCTAGGGTGTGTTTCCAAGAGCGGCACAGCTACAGATAAATCAAGAAAAGGAGATTAAACAAATGTTGTCTTGATTTGCATAGCTGGTCTTCCTGCTTTCCTGATGACTCTCGGAAAGTTACCTTTGCATGTAGCAGACAGCCACTCCTGTGTTGAAAAAACAGAACAAATCTGGGTGGCACGCAAATCCATGCTTCAAGCTGTTTTAAAAGCAAAGATTTTTCCAGTGTTTTATACCAAGTAAAATGGGTTTCAAATGACATTTTATTAAAAATGGTTCTGTTTGTTTGCAGGTGAGAAACCTCACAAATGCCAGGTGTGTGGCAAGGCCTTCAGCCAGAGCTCCAACCTTATCACACACAGTCGCAAACACACCGGATTCAAGCCGTTCGGCTGCGAGATCTGTTCCAAAGGCTTCCAGAGGAAGGTAGATCTTCGCAGACACCACGAGAGCCAGCACAGCCTTAAATAACGGAGGTTGAACGTGGCATGGCGGACAGCGGGGAGGAAATGAAGACCACCAATGGCTGTTGCTTGGAGAAAAAAAAAAGACTCATGTTAAAGGGATAGTTCACTCAAAAAATGAACTACATTTAAGAATAATAAAAATGACAAAAGCACATAACAAAATGACTTAAGCTAAAATCACTTGCTCACCCTCATGTTGTTTCAAACCCTTATTCTGGTGAACGCAAAAGAAGATATTTTAAAGAATGTTGGTGATCAGACAGTTGACGGTAGCCATTGGCTTCCATAGTAGGGAAAAAATACAGAGGAAGTCAATGGCCGTCTTGTTACCAACTTCCTTTAAAATATCTTCTTTTGTAAAGAAATGAAGAAACACCATGAGGGCGAGTAAATGATGACAACATTTTCATGAAGACCTTTCAAAATGACTTTCTTTATTTGATCCAATAATGAATCAGAACTGGAATCTAACAAGCAGAGAGTCCATCGAACGATTTAAATGTCCATTTTATGAAATCCACACGCCAGGTACAGCCACCATGAAGGAGTCCAAACATATGTCTTTCATTTTCGTTTCTTTTGGTATAAAAAGTAGTAAGATTGTATGTTAGTGTTTAGGTTGAACTTTTTTTGTCATGTTATTTATAGAAACTCTTGTCACAAAAATAAATAATGTTTAAAATCAGATGTAAAGTGCTTGATCAATAATTCATAACAGTGGATTTTTAAATCTAGTTGTGAGATGAAGGGGGAGGGGGTGCACGTACTGTAAATGTGTGAGAAATCAGTCCTGCTACAGTGAAAAATGAGAAGAGTCAGCAAACAAGGCTTTGCAGTGTTTGTCTTCTTGTGTCTCCGCCCTGTCGAGGATCCGGATACACAGTTCCGTTGGCCCTGCCGATGGTTCTGCACACTGCCAGAGGCTGTGTGAAATCTCTGGTGTGACTAGAGATAAAGCTTCATTCAAATAGGTACCTGGAACTCTACATGCAAATCTCCTGCCTGGCAGGTTTGTAAACTTCATGTGTCTGAACGAACGGTCCTTGTGGGCTAGAGCTTGGAAGGAAAAGGCCGTGCAGCGAAACAAAGACATTTATATTTATGAATGGGATGATTCCTGTGATTAAACTTTGACCAACTGGGACTTCTTAGTCTTAGTTGTGCAAACATTTAGACGACAAAAAACTCAGAGATTTACCGACGTCTCTTCTCAGGTCACTCCCCATCAGTGGAGTTCAAGCTGCTTTGCCAAACAAATTCCTATACTGACACAGCTTTACACACACACACACACACCTTCCCTCTCAAACGGAAAATCCAATCCACTTACACCGAACTGCAACATAAATCACACATTACACATCTCTGTGGTTCCCTCAGAATGCTAAACAGCGGGTATCACCTGATCGCAAAAGAAAAACAGGACAGGTATGTGCAGTCATTTAGGAAAGAGGAACTTATTGAGAAAAAAGCTGAAGAAAGTTGATCAGAAATCTCTTCACTTCCACTGCTGACCTGTTCCCCATCTGCGCTCTGCACACCTGCTCGCCTGTCTAAAAAATTAGGAACAGAAATCAGTGTCCGCATCAGGGTGGAAATAGTGCCTCTCTAGTACAGTTGGTAAACAAATCTGTGGTGCCTATGCAAATGATTATTTTCATTACCTCAGCAACGGGGTCTGAGTCAGACTGAGGACAGTTACAGCCACATCCTGGAACAAACAGTAAATCCAATAGCAAATCACAATCTTGCTCAGGGAGCCAATCGGTGTCAGATTTGGATGACAGACAATGTGTGAGCAAACAGGATTTTAGGACCAAGACAAGAGGGTGGGGTGTAGCCTTGAATGGAGAAAAGGGGAAATGAAGGGGCAAGCACACACCCGAGTTCCACTTCCTCTTTTTTTTTTGTGCGCGTGTTGATTTTGCATGATTTTGTAAATAAGAAAACTGTTTGTCCACCGTTTACGCAACAGTGCATGAACAGTAATTTCTGATTATGAAAATTAAACAGGTTTTGGTGTAATGCCACGTAGCTTACACCTTAACAAACACACCTATTCTTTCAATGAGGTATGAGAGGCTGTGTTATAGTGGGACAGACAGACAGACAGACAGACAGACAGATCCTACAAACAGTAATATTGTGAGATATCATTTTCATATAATCATCATCATCCATTTAAAATAACTTTTTTTATACGTCATTTATTTCTGTGATGGCAAAGCTGAATTTTCAGTGTCACATGATCCTTCAGAAATCATTCTAATATGATGATTTGGTGCTCAGGATTTTTTTTTTATTATTATTATTATTCACAAGATTTGGAAAATAAATCTTTGTAACATTACAGAAATGTCTTAACTATCACTTTTGATCAATTTAATGTATTCTTGCTGAATAAAAGTATTAATTTCCTTCAAAATATCACTGATCGCTTTGTATGTTTCTGAAATGGATTTACTTAAAAGGATAGATCACCCAAAAATGACAAATTTGTCATTTACTCACCCTCATGTTGTTCCAAACATGTATGAGTTTCTTTGTTCTGTTGAACCCAAAAGAAGATATTTTAAAGAATGTTGGTTACCAGACAGTTGATGGGCCCCATTGACTTCCATAGAATTTTTTATTCCTAGTCAATGGCAACTTTTCGATTACCAACATTCTTTAAAATATCTTTTGTGTTCAACAGAAGAATAAAATTCATACAGGTTGGGAACAACATGAGGGTGAGTAAATGATGACAGAATTTTCATTTTTGGGTGAACTATCCTTTTAACGTAGAGTTAACATGACAAAAAGACAAAAGTTATCATGAGCATTGTAATGTTTGAAGCAAATGTCATAACAAATGTAATTAGACCGCGGAGATTTTAAAACGAGCGATTCATTCATTAATCCGTAAGATCATACCTTCGTGCTGTGGAAATACAAACCGGAAGACGAACAAAGACGAAGACAAACCTGAAAAGGGGCGGGGCTACATAAGGTAAACATTTTTTGCCCATGTAGGTCTATATCTTTAACTGCACATTGTCATGTGACCCTTAAGTGCCTAACGTATGGACATTAATGATTGTTCAGTAAGAGATTCAATCAGATGTTGATTCAGTAACCGCTCTGACAGATCCAGGGACTCAACAGACTTCTTAACCGTCATCCCCCTTTCTGAGTGTAGAACTGAATTTAAATGGTTGTAATTCATGAAGACACTCAGCAGAGTCTCAAAAAAGCACGTCAACAAATGAAAGTGTACAAAAATGATAACATTTTAAAGCAAATGTACTGAACTAAACTTTTTTAAATTTTATACAATATTTATATTTTGCGACTCTAAAATCGCTAGAAAATCAAAGCCTAAAACCAAGTTGAATTCCAAATTTGAATTTGATATCTATAAAATTGAGCCTGCTAAAAGGTTTTAAAGTATACCGTTTCAATGGGAACACAATGTCCAATTTCAAAACAGTTTTCACAGGATGAATTTTCAGCTTTTAAGCTTTCATTATATATGAATATATGATTATATATGATGATTACTAAAATATGTGATATGAGGCAGTAAAAAGAGTCCCGTAACCCTGACAAAGTTTGTTTTGAAAAATTGTAAACAGTCTACAGTGGAGAAAATCAGTCTACAAAAGATGATCCGCTACTTTTTAGTTTTGTGAAGAAATTCATATATTATCACAAATTATATTAGTCTACAATACTGATTTCAGGCATTTACACACAAACCTCATCGACCATGAGATAATGAGAAACAAATTCAGTTAAGCATGTATAAAATTTGATTTTAATCTTTTAATATATTCCAACGAATCATACCCACCATATGTTAAATTCACTCAGCTTTTGCAGCTGTTTTGTGTTTGTAGAAACAGTTGATTCAGAATGAATTGTCAGGAACAATAAAGAGATGTGCCTTAAGATATTTTGGACTGGCCGACATCATAAAAAAAATTCAATAGGTCCGCTGCCAAAAGCTGTTAAAGCCTGCAGGCAAAAAGAGAAATTTGACCTACAGTGTACATCAGTCTGCCCGTATAAACAGTGTTAACGCATCCACACTGAACCAATGCATCAGCACAACATATGCCACTTATACTCCAGACACATAAACTCATATATATGTGCACAGAAACATTCACAAAAGGTCACAACATCTTTCAAGATTACAAAAGCAGAGTGGTAGAGCGAAAGGGAGAAAACAGGGAGGGATGAAGAAAAAAGATAGAAGGAGAGAGATTTGCTTAACAAATGAGCAGATATGCAAATCACTCTGACTGCGCTTGCCTGAGGCAAAGCAGCAGTCGATGGTGTGAGCGCAAGCAGAGACCTTATCACAGAAAGGACTATCATAAATGAAAATGATCACATTAGAAAATAAAGACTTGAGCTTTTAAACTGACTGATTGTGTAGCAGAGCATGACGAAATGTCAAGAAACACAGCTTTAGCAAAACATCATCTTTGTTATTTTCAAAAATGAACTTTATATGCTACTTTTTTGTGGATGTTATGTTTACAAAAGCAAGAGAAGCTCCTAAACAGCACTACAAAGCTTTTTAAAGAATGTAAAAGCAGAAAACATAAAACAAACAGAAAATGAATCGTGCGGAGAATATATATTTACTTTAAAACATGTTTGGTTCAGCCTCTCATCTTGCTACAGATGCAAAAAAATATTTATTTTAAATACAGCATATGGAAATCATGTGTTTGAGCATGAGTATATTTACAAGTGCTTGCATATGCAATCATGCACAAAGAACTGAACATGTACGGTTTGTGTCTTATGAGACCTCAGTCCACATATTAAACAGTGCTACAGGCGCGTCTCAAATAAAGGGCCTGTCAGGGAGTTTTATGGGTTTGGAGATGAGGAGAAGACGCAGATAGACAGCTGGCACGTCACGCCAAGAGCGGAGCGATGACACAGCAAGGCCCGAACCACACAGATTAGAGTGGGACACCACCAGATAAGGGGCAATCATTATTTAAATCCACTCAGATGATTATGCATGTGCCTAGCTAAAGATATAGGGAAACCAAATGAATGCTTTTATTGCAAAAGTGTCATGATGTTAGTTTGTGCCTGTGCAATGCTGAGTGTCACATGATCTCGTATGATTTTGAGGGGACAGTGCAGTTAAAAATAAACAAATAGGTGTGATCTAATTATAAAAAATCTTTTAAAAAGCTGGTCTACAACACCTGAGCCAAGGTTTTAGAAATGTGTTGGCTATGTTGGTGTCATGGTTTTTTGTACCATTTCCCCCCAAAAAGTTAAAGTTTACAAAGGTAACATTTTCTATTAACACTATCCTTTAAGATTGTACATTCATATCAATAAGTGTGAACTATCTTAATTATCAATTTAAAATATTGAATTTAAAATTAATTTAAAATATATTTTGATGTATAAAGTGTTTATTTTATTATTATTACTATTTTATACAAATATAAAGACTTACAAATTCATAAAAATTACCTTTTGGCAAGTCGCACCACATGACATTTTACAACCTGAACTATCCTCGGCTTGTCATAAAGTATCAACATATCTTATTAATTTAAAATAATATATAATGTATATATATGTATGTATGTATGTATGTATATATATATATATATAATGTATATATATATAATGTATATATATGTATGTATGTATGTATGTATGTATGTGTATATATATATATATATATATATATATATATATGAAGAGTTCAGATGCAAAAGCCTCTAAGTGCCATCTGAAATTTTCTTCTAGAATGATCATTTTTATCAAGCTTGTACATTCAAGTTCAGTAATTTCACTTAAATGGCAATGAAAATTACCTATTAATGGTCATTTAAGTGAAATTACTGAACTTAAATATACAAGCTTGATTAAAATGATCATTCTAGAAGAAAATTTCACATGGCACTTTAGAGGTTTTTGCATCTGAACTCTTCATATATATATATATAAATAATGTATATATGTATGTATATATATATATATGTGTGTGTGTACTGTATGTGTGTGTGTGTGTATATATATATATATATATATATAATACAATAGTAATTAATGTAATTCAATTAATTAATACAATTAAATAATAGTTTATATTAATATTTAAAACAATTAATATAAATATAAAATAATTGATATAATTAAACATTCATTTCGTGGAAGAGGTATATTCAAGTCACTGTATGTATGAATTGCATTTTTTATGTATTTGAATAAATCAGCAGATAAGACGATGAAACCAAGCATCACAACATTGATAAATCATAAACCATAAATCATTTGCACATTAAAATCTGTTTTTTTCTTTAACTCAATGAGGTTATAACGCATGGCTCAATACAAATTTCCCTCGCAAGATTAAAGGGAGCAGATCTGTCTGGCTGTGAATGCAGGAAAAGTGTCAGGTCACATACAAATATCAAACCAGTGATACTGAGTGATTGACAGATACCGGACATGAGGGGTGAGAGGGTTTGAACCAAGTTCGGTGACCAGCCAGGAGCAAAACTGCCTCAGACACAACAAGGATCATCAAAACGGCCTGGAGAGGAGGCAACAGAATGAGAAAGCAAAAACCACACATTAGAAGTGAGCGAATGTAAAAAGGGGAGACATGGAAATGAAGTGGGAGAGGAGGAACAAACCTAGGGTTGGTGAAATCTGAAGGGAGCAGGCCTCTCAGAGCAGGCAGGGCCGTGATGGGAGCGGGATAGTCTTATCTGACCCCATCCACACTGCAACGGTCACAGCTTTCATGGCCTGCTGAGGGAGGAGCGACAGCCGGAGGAGAGAGATAGAACTGTGGACATGAGTAATCAGACAGCAACAGACGACACAACACTCTCTTTCTCACTCGCTCTCATAACAGCTCTATGACAGAATGTCAGACTGTATTTTAACTCAGTCCATCCCTCCTGTTCCTCAAAGCTCAGAGTCTCATATTATGAAGAGGAAACAGGGCTTCTTATCGGACACTGGAGGACTGTGCTGCCTCTGCAAAAGCACAGGACTAGACATAATGCACCAAAAATAAATCTACTAAGCTGCTCTTATAGGAAGCTGCCATCTTTCCTGATGTTATCATGACATATTGAGGAATACTTTTAAATAAGGCTCTATGGAACAAAAACATTGACATACAGAAACTGGCTATATAATTAAAAAATATAATAATATATATAAAAATATATACAATTCCAATTTTGAAACATTAATCAGTAGCATTACCTAGTTACATTTACATGTTTTCCTCCATTTGTAATGTTTTTGGCAATAGTAGTACTGTTTTTGAAAAGTCATGTGATCTGATAAAAATCAATTTTCATTTAAACTATACTGAACAGTGCTATTTTTGTCAACATCTAGTATGCAAACACTGATGAAAACAACAAAAAGTTTTCAATCTTCCGTCCATATATATATATATATATATATATATGTATAAAGCAATGTACGGCTGTGCTGCCCCAATGTGGACACATATATACATTACATTGCGTGTAATACAAACTCAAATGAGTTTCAAAACATCTCTGCTAAACATGCAAAATGAACAAATACATTAAATCAATTACAAGGCAGGAAACTACTGTGGCACCCCAGATTAAATATGACAAGTAATATTTTGGGGGGGAAAAAACTCCATGAAGCAGCAGGTGTTCATATACAGGAGGTTTTATTCAACATTTTGTGTATAAACATAGGCCGCAAATGCCTTCCAAACGTTTCAGTCTGCAGAATTCATTATCTATTTGTACAGTCCTATAACCAGAACATTAAGATATTAGCAATAATAAATAGTGACAAAAACCTTAAGAGGAAAAGGGGAGAGCATCCATAGCCTGTCCCAGTGGCTGTCCAGCATGTCTTCATGTGTTTAAAGGCAAGATTTCAAAATAAATCATCAGAACATTACAATGGATGACACAGATGGACCCCTTGCAGTGCTTTCATGACCAATCATTTCAAAACTGTTATACTTCGTGGATACAAATAAATCTGTTTCTTGCATAATGCAATATCAGACTGCAGAGAGTGTGATGTTTATAGACGTTTCTCACTGTGTGTGATACAATCTCATTACGCTGAGAAGAAATGATCACATTAGTCTTTAAACGTGGTGCAGTGCAAAGAAATTGCTTCTCAAATATCATGCGCTGTATCACTCCCATTGAACTGGAGCATATGTCCAATATTTCTAACCCAGTAACATTCAACAATCTAAATAAGCACATTAAATAAGTAATTAGCACAACTGGAATGCTTTGAATCACCTAATGCCTTCTGATAGCAACAGATCACAGTTTATGAGTTTAAGAGATTCATTAGAGATTTCGAAGAGATTCGAAAATCGGAGAAATCTCTAGAAGGAACCACATGTTATGCTGTAAAATTATGATTATTATATCTTGTATGCTGAATTCAGTTCGGACAGGTGCAAGATACAGGAAATGTACATTTAGTGCCGACAATCAGAGAATAGGACAGATGAGATAATAAGAACGCACCTTTACTGGACACGATAACGGAAAAAGACGGTGGATTAACAGAAATTCCTTTTCAATTGCAAAACCCCTTTTTGTATATATGACACAGACTTCAAAAATCCTTCTACAGTAGCCAGAATTTGGTTTAACATTACAACTCAAACACACAAACAAACAACACTTATCAAACTTAAAAAAAACAAACATAAAAAAAACACTTTTAAATCAAAAAACATGCCTGCATGTCAAATAATGTAACTAAAGCACCTTTAACTGAAATAATAATTAAGAGCACTCATTTTTACTGATATAATTAATTAACAGAAATGCTATAAAGACAGAATACCTGTACTGTTCCTGTACTGCATCGTTCTTGGCGTCCATTATTAACCCTTCCTTCGTTAAACCATCTGACAGGACTCAAGGATAACAGTTTGTGCTATATACAGCATTGTGTTCTTACCTTCAAAGGGATAGTTCACCCAAAAATGAAAATTCTGTCATCATTTACTCACCCTCAAGTTGTTTCAAACCTGAATGAGTTTCTTTCTTCTGTTGAACATGGAGATATTTTGAAGAATATGTGTAACCAAACAGTTGATGGTCCCCATAAACGTCCAGAGTATTGTTTTTCCCTATACTATGGAAGTCAATTATTTAAAAAAAATCCAACTGTTTGGTTACACACATTCTTCAAATACACACATTCACTCATTCATATCGTCTTTTATGTTCAACAGAAGAAAGAGACTTATACAGGTTTGGAACAACTTGATGGTGAGTAAATGATGACGGGATTTACATTTTCGGGTGAACTATCCCTTTAATGTCTTACGATGAGACAGAGAGGCACAGCTGTATGGTTCTCAGCGAACATAAACCACAGTGTGCTGTGAAGCCAAAGCACGCTAAAAACCTCTGTGTTTGGTCATCTCTCAACACTAGATATACGGCAGGGGAAACGCTAGTATTGTGTGCTATCCTCAGAGCATCTTCAAATCCTGAACGGATTCAAAAAGAAAGGAAAGTTAAGAGGGTATGTAAGGAATCTACAGTACTTCATTACACAGATAAGTTAGCGATAAATGTAGACATACTCTGAAATGACAGTGATGTTGATATCTGTCCCCAAATAAATAATCATAATTATTCTATATGTATTACATAAAAACTTAGAATAATGAAAAATATATTGACCCTTTTGGTTATGTACTTAGAAATTCATGAAGGTTTATCTCTCTCCCAAAATATGAGGGAAAAGATCTAAACTACAAAAGCATAATGAAACACAATGTTTTTAAACACACTCATGAATCCTTAAATATTGCTTGATAGAGATGTATGGGCCAAAAAAAAAAAAAGAAGAAAAAAAAAAAGACAGAGGAAAATT